>NW_024746388.1:2500-13024 GCF_018991925.1 Homarus americanus | reverse complement strand
TCGTAGCGATAAATAAACTTTACTCATGATGGATGATGATGTTATATGTAGTGATGATGGATGCTGTCATATGTAGTGATGATGGATGATGTTATATGTAATGATTGATGGTGTTATATGTAGTGATGATGGATGGTGTTATATGTAGTGATGATGAATGATGTTATATGTAATGATGATGGATGATGTTATATGTAGTAATGATGGATGTTGTTATATGTAGTGATGATAAGTGTTGTTATATGTAGTTATGATTAGACAATAAAATAATAACAGTTTAATGCTAAAAAAATATACTTTGTTGTACTGTTGTAGTGAAAAACACTGTGGAACTTACATACACCGTTAATGAACTATTGATGGAAGAAGAAGTTTTGGGGACTGAACAGTGAGACAATGTGGAGCCTCCCGAAGGGTGGCGTCCTACCGTGGCCTAGCGAATGAGCCGCCAGTCTGTTTGTGGGTGGGTTTGTTTGTTTGTGTTCGCACGAGAATCTCGGAAACTACTTTACCAATCTGTAGCGATGATGGATGGTGTTATATGTAGTGATGATGGATGGTGTTATATGTAGTGATGATGGATGATGTTATATGTAGTGATGATGGATGTTGTTATATGTAGTGATGATGAATGGTGTTATATGTAGTGATGATAGATGGTGTTATATGTAGTGATGATAGATGGTGTTATATGTAGTGATGATAGATGGTGTTATATGTAGTGATGATGGATGGTGTTATATGTAGTGATGAGGGATGATGTTATATGTAGTGATGATGAATGGTGTTATATGTAGTGATGAGGGATGGTGTTATATGTAGTGATGATGGATGATATATGTAGTGATGATGGATGGTGTTATATGTAGTGATGATGGATGGTGTTATATGTAGTGATGATGAATGATGTTATATGTAGTGATGATGGATGATGTTATATGTAGTAATGATGGATGTTGTTATATGTAGTGATGATAAGTGGTGTTATATGTAGTGATGATAGATGGTGTTATATGTAGTGATGATAGATGGTGATATATGTAGTGATGATGGATGGTGTTATATGTAGTGATGAGGGATGATGTTATATGTAGTGATGATGAATGGTGTTATATGTAGTGATGATGGATGGTGTTATATGTAGTGATGATGGATGATATATGTAGTGATGATGGATGATATATGTAGTGATGATGGATGGTGTTATATGTAGTGATGATGGATGGTGTTATATGTAGTGATGATGGATGGTGTTATATGTAGTGATGATACATGGTGTTATATGTAGTGATGATGGATGGTGTTATATGTAGTAATGATGGATGATGTTATATGTAGTGATGATGGATGGTGTTACATGTAGTGATGATGGGAGTTGTTATATGTAGTGATGATGGATGGCGTTATATGTAGTGATGAATAATGTTATATGTAGTGATGATGGATGATGATATTATATGTAGTGATGATGGATGTTGTTATATGTAATGATGATGGGTGGTGTTATATGTAGTGATGATGAATGATGTTATATGTAGTGATGATGGATGATGTTATTTGTAGTGATGATGGATGTTGTTATATGTAGTGATGATGGGTGGTGTTATATGTAGTTATGATTAGACACTAAAATAATAGCAGTTTAATGCTAAAGAAATATGCTTCTTGTACCGTTGTAGTGAAAAACATGGTGGGACGTACATACACCATTAATGAACTATTGATGGAAGAAGAAGTTTTGGGGACTGAACAGTGAGACAATGTGGAGCCTCCCGGAGGGTGGCGTTCTACTGTAATTATAACAATAATAATAAAGAAATACAAAATTGAAAATAAAAGAAAAAATGAGAAACAATATACGTATGTTGCGTAGTAACTTGTAAGAGAAACAACTGAGTTCCTGCAATTGTGTGTAAATGAGGCAGAATTCAGATTAGCAACCTGGGACTTGTTCACAATTTTTGTGAAGCCATATGGCAGCAGGGTCTACCATTAGACAACACATTAGTTAGTATCGTCAAATATATAAAATATTCAGAGTTTCTAATGAAAGCATTTGTAAGAAATGATATAGGAATAAACGTTAATATAAAGAAATACCACATACCTGATATATATATGTTAATGCTCTTTTATTATATAGCGAAAAGTCAGTACAAAAAATAATTAACCTTTCTCCATGTTTTTGATGAAAAGATTTACTTTTAAAGCTCATACATATCACCACTTCAGGCCATACACAGTAAGGATGATAAAAACGCTATTTGTGTTGCAATATTTTATTCTATTCTGTTAATACACCGCACGAGATCAAAAGAGGTTTTTAGGAGATAAATTCATAATATATCATGAAAGTTGACATCAGCCAGGAATATAATATTTTCTATATTTTACAGCATATTTAAGTAGCAGTCAATAAGCATTGCCATATACTATATATCTTATTCACCATATACTGTATATTTTATTCAGCATATACTGCATATTTTCTGTATCTAATTAAAGTAAATTAATTATTATTTATCTACGAGTGTATATTAATGCATATTTCATACTGTATGTACTGTATATACTGTATGTCATACTGTACAGTATAGAATGAATAATGTATATTTTAGTACCACGAGTTTAGTTAACTTGGGTTCAGGGTTAGTTAAGCTACATTAGAATAAGTTAGGTTAGGCTTCTTTACTTTGGGTTTCAGTTATTAAAGCTATGTATAAGGTGGACTAAATCAGGTTAAAGACTGTAGCTGACGAGGGGATAAATGGTTGGTCTTCTCTCCCAAGTGTTTTGTAAATCCAGGTTATGTTATTAATAGTTTACATTCTGTTAGTATTAGTCAGGAAGATGTGATTGGGTTTCCGTGTCCATATACACTGAATAGTGAGAAACAAAATATCACTCCTTAAAATGAACATATCCCTAAAAAAAATCTCATCGTGGTCCTCGTACAGTCGTGTATTTAAAGAATAGAGGCAGTTGCTTGAGACACTATTTCATGCTATTCAAGCTGACTTTCCCGAACACTTGACGACAAATTGGAACGCAGTGGACCGTACACCCTGCAGGAGCTGGTACTTGATTTTCATCCAGCCATTAGACGTTCCGGTGTTCTGTAGATCCTGCCACGTATTATTTGCACAGACCCTATCGAGAGTAACACCACCCCATGTTAATAATAGGCCGAGATAATGAGGTCATTGTAACATTGGGAGAATATGCTGATTATTGCGACAGGAAGGTTATAGTGATAGATTATTAGAGGGCTATGGTGACGGCAGGGTATAGTGACAGGAGCAAGTTATAATTACAGGGGCAAGTTATAATGACAGGAGCAAGTTATAGTGACAGGAGAAAGTTATAGTGACAGGAGCAAGTTATAGTGACGAACAAGTTATAGTGACAGGAGCAAGTTATAGTGACCGGGGCAAGTTATAATGAAAGGGGCAAGTTATAATGACAGGAGCAAGTTATATTGATAGGAGCAAGTTATAGTGACAGGAGCAAGTTATTATGAAAGGTGCAAGTTATAATGACAGGAGCAAGTTATAATGACAGGGGCAAGTTATGATGACAGGAGCAAGTTATAGTGACAGGAGAAAGTTATAGTGACAGGAGCAAGTTATAGTGACGAACAAGTTATAGTGACGAACACGTTATAGTGACAGGAGCAAGTTATAGTGGTAGGAGCAAGTTATAGTGACAGGAGCAAGTTATAGTGGTAGGAGCAAATTATAGTGACGAACAAGTTATAGTGACGAACACGTTATAGTGACAGGAGCAAGTTATAGTGGTAGGAGCAAGTTATAGTGACAGAAGCAAGTTATAGTGACAGGAGCAAGTTATAGTGATAGCAAAAAGTTATGTAAATAAGAAAATGGTGATAAAGAGGACAAATGAAGTATTCCAGTTATCAGAAGTATTATTTTATCACTGATGGTAGATAGATTATGTATCAGAAAGAATAGAATAATAATCATGAGAATATTCTCAGTTTCCGAAATAACCGAATATTAATGGTCGGAAATATTTCGATTATCTAAGGAATTAGCGTATTTATAGTTGAATTATATTGTTATTTATTGACCAGACATCCAGTCACTTTGTTCACGAGCACTTTGTGTCAGCAAGAGGAGTAACCACTGCAGTGTTAGTAGTCGTTGGTGTTGCTTTATTATTATTATTATTATTGTTATTATTATTATTATTATTAGTATTATTATTATTATTATTATTAATTTTAATTAATTACATAATTTCAAGTAATTATTGAGTAATTGTAACAATCTACCAATATACCAATAGGCTTAAATGCAATTGCAATAAATTATGTTCAACGTGACTCTGCAATTGATACAGTATTACAGTAAAAACGCACGACCTCAACCAGAATATATTTACTTTTTATTAAACATTGACTGGCTGTACCGTATATCTTTGATACCAGTGACGGCTTTAGGGAGAGTGCCAGGGTGTGCCACAACCCATGAGTTTTCGCAGAATGTTTGGAGCAAACATAATCGTTATTACTAGAGCCTCGAAATTCTGCCAAAATGTAATAAATGCCAATATTTATCAATTCAGGAAAAAGTTACCCATTTAATTATAGTGTGCCTATTTCTTCATTTCTATTCCGTTGTAATATCAATCTGCTTTAAGATGGACCACAAAGGTGTTTGGAAATAAAATGTTCTCATTATATTTCTCTCTAATGACATGGAATTTGAGTTTTACGAATTAAACCAAAATACATGAAATTAAACTAATAGTTACGCTGAAAACTTCGTTTACATCTTCTTTCTAACACAAAGTTTCAGTTTTGAGAACTCGTGGAAAATGTGACGCCCAATCAAGAGTTGCTTTATCTAGTTTTTTATTCTCAATTAGGAATAAAGTTTCAATTGGAAAATATGACGAAAATTAGCTATTATCTACAGTTTTGTTCACTACTAGTGAGGTAATCTGTATCATATTTGTAAGATGATTTTTGAAGTAATGTACTGTAAGGTTTTTTTCCGTTATCAGTTGCCTATTATAGAAGATTTTTTTTTCAATTTGTTGCCTAAACATCCGGTCTCTAGTCATTAAAATAAATCAATTGTAAAAATAATTATAATTATAATGCACTAAGTAGTTGTTGTAAATTCCCCATGGTTGATGGTAACAGTCGTAGTAGTATTAGTAGTAGTAAAACTGATATACTAGTAGTACTTGAAATATCACTTGCATTATATGATATATAATAATATATGGTAATATTAATAGTTGTAGAAAATACTGTAATATAATTAATAGTGGTAGTAGTAAAAGTTATAAAAGAAACAGCATTAGTAGTAAGAGTAGTATTAATAATAATAAAAGTTGACGTCATGATAGAAGTACTGTATTGGTAAGTTGATAAAACAACATTTAACTCACTCTATGTCCCTGGTATTATTCGTGGAAATTATGAATCTTTCTCTGTCACAGTCGGGAAAGGTTGTTACCCCGGGTACCAGCTTCAAGGTAGTAAAATCAACCTTGTGACACTCAACTACGTACCTGTAGGAGGGAATAAATAATATTATCTCAATTAAAGAAAATGGAATGCTTTTGGTGGTAATTGTGATGGAACACATATAATCGTAAATGTGCAAAATGGAATATCTGTGTAGGTAATTATGAGGGAACATCTGTGATGGATGGACGTTGTGCAGATAATTATGACAGAACACATGTGTTGGCAATGGTGGTGGATGTAACACCTGTGTTGGTAAGGTTGGTGGTTGCAACACCTGTGCTGGTAACAGTATCATCTTACTCGCTATGAGTGAGGTTTTCTGGTGACTTGATAAGGACCTGTCCACCAGGATTGATGGTGTACTTGACAAGGTCAGATCTGCCATTGCCCTTTTCTTCTGCGAACGTCGTCACCGCCATCACCCCCACCGTCAGTAGTACCTTCATCATCATCATTCTGAGTCAACTCTCACTTTTCACTGACACCTGAAGAAGTTTTCCAGGGTTAATAAAGTTAATTACTGCTATGTTTAACAGTATTACATACCATCTCGTAGAGCTTAAAATATCCATTTTCATGAAGCTAATGTCCTTCAAATCATTCATAATTATAACTTCATGCAGAGAGAAGGGACAGTTCTGGCGGCGAGTAATCCGAATTATCGTTTCAAACATTGACTACACGATTTAAAAAGATGATAATGATGATGTATCGATAATTGTCTCCTCTTGGTGAATGGCATGACTTCATGCTAGGCAAATGATTTGATGGCTTGTCTTACGTCTTCATTCCAAACGGTCAGGCTATGTAAATATTAGGAAACTTATCTCTCCCTCTCTGTAAATCTGTCATATTTTTCCCGGCTAAGCAACGATAGAGATCCGTAAATAAAACGTAACTGTAATAAATAAAGAAAGTGTTTGGCTATTTTCAAAGACACATTTTGTTTGTGTTCCTTTCATTTGGTAATAAATTATTGACTACACTATTTTTCACTATTAATATTAAATCCCTTTTAACCGGTCCCTTTTAAATCAAAGGGCGAGATTTTTGATATATTAAAAAAGGTGCAAGAAAAATTTAATTTGGATCATGAGTTTTTTAAGAGTTGGAATTTATTGAGATGCTGGGAGGTACACGTTCTCGGGGTAACTACAAGTTATAACGCTCATGTCAACTCATGATCATTACACTTTATTATATTTGAACACGGAAAACTGTATGTCAAAATGGCTCTTTTACTCCAGAATTCTCCTTTTCCTACTTTTAATTTATTTACATTTGAACTAAGGAGTAAATTTCATCAACTCATATTTGTATTTTTATTTCGCCGTCTTTCAAGTTGCAAGTTCTCGATCTTTTAATTTGAGCGCAGTATTTTTAATACTTTATTTACTTAAAATTGCCTATTTAAACTTCACATCAACTGCGCTGTATTTTTTTATATCTACAGTATAGAATGCGTCTCCAAGTTTCTATACACTTGTGAATATTATGAGATAATAACTGCAGGAGAATAGTGATCAAGTAGAGAAAATATTGAAGTAATATAGTACGTGTTAACATTGTTTCTCTTCATAAATGCGAAAATATGCAATAAGTTTTAATAAGAAATGTCGCGTCTACTAAACCCGTAAAATGATAATACAGTATCCGGTAGTTGCGTAGTTTATCTTTATAGGTAATATACAGGAGACCGAATATCAGTAAATAAAGAATCTTGCATCCAGTAAAACAGCAAAATACGCATTATACTCACAGGTAATGCAACAGTTAAATGTGTAAGAAATGAAATATTCAGAGCACAAAGCTTGTGGTGTGAGGAACAAAGCAACAATGGAGTAACTTCTGAGACAATTAGTGAACTATAGGGCCGCGACGTGAACAGGGACTTATTGTTCTTTATTGAACTTTGAGACTGATATTGTCGTATGATCTTACTGCATGTTGTGAATACCGGACTAAGTAAAGTTAGTTATGGCGCTGGTAAAGTTTACAGTTCTAATACAACTTACTGTGAATACTTGACACACAATACTTACGTTGAAACAGTTGTGTGAGTAATCGTGCTGTGGTTTCTCCTCCTCTTTGCATGTGTATTTAAACTATTTCACCCCCCCCTTCCCCCTCGTTCACCACAATGCATCACAAAAATGCCGAGTTGCTCATGTGTATTTGTTGAAATATTTAAAATATAGCAAATACACATGTGTTAGATGAAGGGATTAAGACGTTCTTTAAGCTGGTGAATGCTTAACTAAACACTAAGTGTTAACTCATCAGTTAAGATGTGTTTACTTCATTACTCAAATTAATTAATACCCGTGAAATAGTTACCACTGAGTATGACGCCAATACATCTTGGCAACAGCACACCTGTGAATTGTGTGACACGTGTACAGCAGACCTCCAAACACCATAACCCATGAAGATGTGAATTACATGAAAGCGCTTGGGACCTTCTTGTTTTCTTGTTTCCTATGTGGCTATAAGGATTTGTACAGGTATATATACATATATATATATATATATATATATATATATATATATATATATATATATATATATATATATATATATATATATATATATATATATCATGTGGATCCACAATGGAAACGTGGATTCAGTTGTAATTCTGTTGCCTCTGAAGATCTCTTGAATAAAGACGAAAGCTGAGGTGCGCTATTGTTTCCTTTTTTTCCTGTGTGACCAAAACATTGTGGACACCTGCTGTCTTCTAGGGACTTGATCTCGCTCTCCTCTACTGTATATATTAGCCTTGTCAAGTATTACTCCTTAGTCTGTACTCACAACCCTGATGATGTGAATTACACGAAAGCGCTTGGGAACTTCGTGTTTTCTTGTTTCCTTGTGGTTATCAGCATATATATATATATATATATATATATATATATATATATATATATATATATATATATATATATATGCTGATAACCACAAGAAAACACTGGTGGAGGTGTTGATTGTATGTAGAAGTCCGCGTGCTTTATTGGGCTAATGAAATATATATGGATCCTCGTGCGTGTTTCGAAGCCGGATTTGGTAAAACTTTAATCTGACCACCTACGTGATATGGGTAGTCCCCATTAGAGGTTCACGGCGCCATAAGCTCGTTGAACAGGCTTTATGTGAAATATAACAAAGTCTAGGATTCCTTTTGTATCCTGGTGGTACAGCTGTTAGCGTTCACCTGTCACAGTCATGGCCTCGTGGGCCATGGGTTCGAATCCTGGCGAGTGGAGGTGTTGATTGTATGTAAAAGTCCGCGTGCTTTATTGGGCTAATGATATATATATGGATCCTCGTGTTTCGAAGCCGGATTTGGTAAAACGTTACTCTGACCACGTGATACAGGTAGTCCCCATTAGAGGTTGACTGCGCCATAAGCTCGTTGGTATAAAACACACACACACAAACATAACTTTCACAGACATTAAGGCTGTGTTTTGTACTAATGTTTAATGTTCTACTATTCCCCTCCCCCACACCTAGCACCATACATGGACTGGTCGATAAACCTCAAACAGTCGTCCACTGAATTTCCTCAAACATCCAACAAAATATGACACCAGCAGTTTACTTGGCGCTCATGATAATTGTGAAAGTGAAAGTGACAGCTCATTAGGGACAGTGTGGATATAACATATTTTATTCTAAACCTTCGATATGCATATATGCAAGGAGGCAGCGTGGACGGCACTGCACTTCCCCAACTATAAATTTAGTTTCCGATCTACAGCTGGGTGGACTGGAAGTGTCGCAAGATAAAACTAGTGACCCTCACAACAGGAGTCGATCATTCTCACCACTCTGCCTCCGCACGACTTTTAATGACTATTAATATCTGCATATAATGTTTTGATGAGAGAAATTGGAGTGAGTCATAAAGGAAGAAACGTTAACTGTAAACTAAGATCTAATAGATAGACATTAAGGAATTTGAGAAGGTGAGACGATTTGTTGAAAACTGGTAACTGTCTTTGTGACCTTTGGTTTTGTAATCAATCTAAGTATTTTTTTCTTAATTCGTATAAAGATTATTGTACACTCTGAAAGCATTTTAACATATTAAGGGTTAAACTGGCATCAGTCCCTGGTGTCTTATAGTGTTTGAGAACCGGAATGTACCATTTGTGTATTCTTATATATTATTTGCATCGCGGCTTTAGTATATCTAGATTTTTTAAGAACATTGTCATTAGAGTCCACAGTCCTGATTCGTGTTGTTACCATCACTGGTGAGTTAACTGTATTAATTGTAGAACCATCTGTCTGCTGCCGTCACCCTAGTACACCTACCAAGATAAACAGCACGATATTACTCAAATTTCTTGTCCTGCATCTCAGACTCTTTCCCATCCATCACTGATGTGCCTCCTTCGTTAGGTTAGTCTACGCCTGGTCAGAAAATGAAGAGTTCCTTCTAAATTCGCTAGTTTTCCACTTATTTACGTTAGTCTGTCGATATCTGGTGTATTTTTCAACTTACATTGTTTTATACTTATCATCACGTCAAAGTGAGACTATATGTATTATGACTGTCTTCCCTGCACTACTGTGACCATATAATTTTCTATTAGTTCCTTATTTTCAATCTCTTGTCATTTCTTCACATTGTCACCTTATCGCTGTTACTTATTTATCCAATGTGATGTTTTACCTCCTTACCCTTCCTTTAAAGCTTTTGTTTGGAACAGTCACTTTGAATTATAATGTGAAGTTGCACGTACTTTTTGACAGTTTAAGCCCTATACATTATCTTATGCAATGTGATCTGAGATCCCATGGCACATGAGCCCAATGCTAAAAAATAAGTAATATTGGTGATAAAAACTATATTAATCACAATCATTATTATTATTATTATTATTATTATTATTATTATAAATTAATATTAACTTCACTAACACACGCACAAGATCAATAATACTTCCTAGATGAGAATGTTCAGACTACAGTACATGTAGATACTGTTGTGCAGAGATAAGAAATAGCCC
>NW_024746387.1:0-10679 GCF_018991925.1 Homarus americanus | reverse complement strand
ACACCTCCGACACTCCCAGGTGTTAGGTTCTGAATAATAAGTTCTATATACAGGAGAGAACACAAACACCTGTATAGTTTTGTAGGTTCGGTTTACTGGATAAGAGTATGTACACAAAGGGGAGTAGTGCTCTCCTCAGCTAGGTTCCTTGTCAACTGCTATAGACGACGTATGGCAAGTGATACATTAGCAGCTTCCATACGTCGCTAGGCACATTAATTAAGCATGTGGGATATGGTAATAACATTGCCACACGCTGCTAGCTAGGCTGAATAAATAATACATAAATGGAGCACATACATAATATACATACACCAGGTACACCTCCGACACTCCCAGGTACACTTTCCACATTCCCAGGTACACCTCCGACACTCCCAGGTACAACTCCGACACTCCCAGGTACACCTCTGACACTCCTAGGTATTCCTCTGACACTCCCTGGTACATCTCTGACACTCCCAGGTACACCTCAGACACTCCCTGAAACACATATGACACTCCCAGGTATACCTCTTTCAATCCCTGGTTCTCCCCTGACACTCCCAGGTATACCTCAGACACTCCCAGGTACACCTCAGACACTACCAGGTTCACCTCTGACACTCCCAGGTACACCTCAAACATTCCTAGGTAAACCTCTGTCACTCCCAGGTACACCTCTCACACTCCTAGGTACTCCTGTGACACTCCCTGGTACTTCTCTGACACTCCCAGGTACACCTCAGACACTCCCAGGTACACCCCAGACATCTCCCAGGCACACCTCAGACACTCCCCAGGCACACCCTCTGACACCCCAGGCACACCACACACTGCCAGGTACACCCTCTGACACTCCAAGGACACCTCCGACACCCCAGGCACACCTCTCTGACACTCCCAGGTACTCCACTGACACTCCCTGGTACACCCCTGACACTCTCAGGTACACCTCCGACACTCCCAGGTACACCTCTGATACTCCCAGGTTCTCCACTCAAATTCCCTGGTACACCTCTGACACTCCCAGGTACACGTCCAACACTCCCAGATACACCTCTGACAGTACCAGGTGCACCGCTGACACTCCCAGGTACACCGCTGACAATGCCAGGTACACCTTAGACACTGCCAGGTACACCTGAGACACCTCCAGGTACACCTCAGACACTCCCAGGTACACCTCAGACACTCCAAGGTGCACCTCTGACACTCCCAAGTGCACCTCTGACACTCCCAGGCACACCTCTGACACTCCCAGGTACACGTCAGACACTCCCAGGTACACCGCTGACACTCCTAGGTACACCTCTGACACTCTCAAGTACACCTCATACACTCCCAGGTACACCTCCGGCCTCCCAGGTACACACTCCGACACTCCCAAGGTACCTTCTTACTCCCAGGTACCCGGCCTCCCAGGTACACCTCAGCCTCTCAGGTACACCGCCTCCCCCAACCAGGTGCTCTGCTGACATTCCCTGGTGTTACACCCCTGACACTCCCAGGTATACCTCTGACACTCCCAGGTACACCCCAGAAACTCCCATGTACACTTCTCACACTCCCAGGTACACCTCTGACACTCCTAGGTACTCCTCTGTCACTCCTTGATACACGTCTAACACTCCCAGGTACACTGCTGACACTCCTAGGTACACCGCTGACACTGCCAGGTACACCTCAGACACTGCCAGGTACACCTCAGACACTGCCAGGTACACCTCAGACACTCCCAGGTACATCTCAGTCACTCCAAGGTGCACCTCTGACACCCCCAAGTGCACCTCTGACTCTCCTAGGCATATCTCTGACACTTCCAGGTACACCTCAGACACTCCCAGGTACACCACTGACACTCCCAGGTGCACCTTTGACACTCCCAAGTATACCTCTGACACTCCCAGGTATACCTCCGACACTCCCAGGTACATTTTTTACACTCCCTGGTATACCCCTGACACTCCCAGGTACACCTCTGACACTCCCAGGTACACACCAGACACTCCCAGGTACACTTCTCACACTCCCAGGTACACCTCCGTCACTCTCTGGTACACCTCTGACACTCCCAGGTACACCTCTGACACTCCCAGGTACACCTTTGACACTCCCAGGTACACGTTTGACACTCCCAGGTATTCCACTGACATTACCTGGTACACCTCTGACACTCCAGGTACGTGACATTGGCGAGTACACCTCCGACACTCCCAGGTACACCTGCGACCTCCCAGAGCACACCTCAGCCTCCCAGGTACCTCAGACACTCCCAGGTACACCGCCCAGCAATCCCAGAGTACACCTCCGGCCTCCCAGTGCCTCTGACACTCCCAGGTACCTCCGACACTCCCAAGGTATACTCGCCCCACTCCCAGGTACACTTCTCACACTCCCAGGTACACCTCCGACACTCCCAGGCACAACTCCGACACTCCCAGGTAAACCTCCGATACTCCTAGGTACAACCTCTGACACTCCCAGGTACACCTCTGACACTCCTAGGTATTCCTCTGACACTCTCTGGTACATCTCTGACACTCCCAGGTACACCTCAAACACTCCCTGGTACACCTCTGACACTCCCAGGTACACCTCTTTCACTCCCTGGTTCTCCCGTGCGACTCCCAGGTACACCTCAGACACTCTCAGGTACACCTCAGACACTCCAAGGTACACCTCTGACAGTCCCAGGTACACCTCAGACACTCCTAGGTACACCTCTGACACTCCCAGGTACGCCTCTTACACTCCCAGGTACTCCTGTGACAGTCCTTGGGACTTCTCTGACACTCCCAGGTACACCTCAGACACTCCCAGGTGCACCTCAGACACTCCCAGGAACACCTCAGACACTCCCAGGCTGTAAAGGCCTGGGACTTAGGGATAGAAATCCCTTACCAGGCTAATCAGGATCTTAATATAGGAAAGTCAAGGACCATGTTTTTCCGAGGAATAACAAACAACCGTTAGAGATTGGCATCTCTTTATTATAAAAATATATCACAAAACTCTGACACCACTCAACAATCATCAAATAATTACGGGAGTCAAACAATTAATGGAAGCAACAATTAAAGGAATCAAACAAATAATGGGAGTCAACAATTAATGGATTCAAACAATTAAATGGAGTCAACAATTGATAGAATCGAACAATAAAGGGGAGTCAGCAATTAATGGAATCAAACAATTAAATGGAGTCAACAATTGATAGAATCGAACAATAAAGGGGAGTCAGCAATTAATGGAATCAAACAATGAACAAATATTTCCTACGGCAGTGGCCCTGGGGAAGGTTCTGGAACGCGGTGATGCACACTCAGGGCAGGGAAGCGTCCACTTCGCTCCACACTCAGCAACGTCTTGAAAAGGCAGGAGAACACCGGGGCACCGACGGAATGTGATGAACTGATGGTCGTGGTATGCGGTAGTGGTAGATGACCAGAGAGTTGGCAGTTGATAGGTGAAGGTCTGGGAACACAGCCCACGAGTCCAGGACCTATGATGAGATCACAGCCAGAATTTGACGGACAGCAGGGTAGCTAGATACTGACGGTATGGCGGCTGGGTTGAATCTGCCCGCGGCGGAGAGGGTTGCTGCCGTAATCACCTCCGTCCAACCACCCCAAGTGTCGTCTGCACCAGCAAACGAGCGAGTTAGCAGCGGTAACTAGCCGGAGGATCGTTTCTGCCCTTACACTGCTCCCCCAACAAAAATCTACTGTAAGGTAGATTAAAACTTAAGATTAGTACACAAAGCATAATCATCTTACAACAAATGCTTAAATACACATTGCACAATTTTGAAGGGTCATAGAAAAGAATAGGTGGAAACTTGATGTCCAAAACGTAATGCCGTATCAAGGAACTGCACGTGGGGTCCACTTCAGTCCAAGTTTAAGTTTGGGCCTATTTCCTGTCGTAGAGGATTCTTCTATCTCGCCAGGTGTTGGCAGCAACTGGCAACCGAGATCAACAGGCTCTGGCATCCGAACTTCACAGGAACTCTTGCAGGGTAGTGCCTCGACTAACTCCAGCTTGGGGACGTCGTCAAGGACACGAGCAATGTGGGTCCTGCAATTATATTGCTTTAACAAATTCGCTTGATGTAATTTAGGCTTCTTAGAGGAAGGGGGTGAGAATCGTCCAACAAAATCTATGGCTACCCGAGAAGATGGTTCTGCAACGACGGGTAAGGGTTCAAGTGGAACAGGACGGACTCTACCCTTGGCGGACATACGTGGGCACTGATCACAACTCCTACAAAAAGCTCTAATATCCGCTCCCATACCTGGCCAGTAAAACTGATCAGCAACCTTCCTATAAGTTTTCCTACGAGAACAGTGACTTACAAGAGAGCTCTTGTGAGCTACAGAGAGAATGTTACTACGACAAACAGCAGGGACAACAAGTAAAAACCGACCTACTTTAGCTGGTCGCTTGGATGAAACACAAGACCTGTGTAACACCCCATTAATAGAAACAAACTTATAAACCGACCCATCTCTCACCTGATCCTCCTCCCCGGAAGTCACCTTCTCCCTTACCCGCTTCAGAGTGGCACACGAGTCTTGAAGCTTGGCGAACTCCTTGGGCGTCACAGTCAGTGGCAACAAATTCGGCAGAATCAGGGGATGCGGTCGTTTCACCTTCGCCGTCCGTGGCCCTACAGCTTGGACCTTGGCGGCAGGCGTGGCGGCGTGAGAGGGTGGCGAGGCGACCTCGGCAGGTGGCGAGTCGTCGTCCTCAGCAGGTGGCGTGGGGACTGGTGCTGTGGGCGAGGAGACTGGTGCTGGTGGCGAGGAGAGTTTTAACGTTTCCGGGTCGTTAGGGTCACGAACACCGGGAACATTACCAATGAGGGCACTTGCACATTTAATGGGAGCTCTTACCACATTAGACCAACCAGTGAAATAGGGGCAACGCAGGTAGCACCTAACAACAGGGAACTGGTCAACACGACCTAAATAATCGGCGACACTAACCTTCGGGCAGCTGGAGATGTCAGCGTCAGGCAGGGCTTCTTCAGAGACAATAATGCACGAGCAACCAGTGTCCCTGATGAAAGTAGATGCCCTAGACCCATTGATTGTTCCACTGACACAATAACGGGGGCAGCTCCTGACCTCCAAACAGAATCCGACCTTGTTGCTGGGTTGATGAGTGTCAGCAGTCTTGAAGGCGAGGGGATTCCTGGGACAGCGAGAACGAATGTGCCCTTCTCCGCAGCTGTGACACCGCACGGCTGGTGAACTACTCTTGTGTACTCCTGGGGATGGTTCCTCGGAGGACGGAGGCTTCGCAATCTTCACTACAGGAGGGGAAGACTTGGGGTAGGCGTTGCGAGCAGACGCCCAGTTGTCGGCAAGATGCACAGCTTCTCCAAGCGTCGCTGGCTGGTGTTCTTTGATGAAAATTCTCAAGTCTGGAGGTAGAGAAGACAAAAACTGATCTAATATCATGAAGTTAGAGAGAGACTCAAAGGTTTCTTCAACCCCTGATGTCTCCAGCCATTGTTGAAATAAACGACCCAAGTGAATCGAAAACTGCTGGTACGTTTCTCCCTCTCTAATCTTCGTTCTGCGAAAATCAGCACGATAACCGTCAGAAGTCTTGCAAAATCCTCGCAAGAGAGCTTGCTTCAACAAGAGGTAATCTCGGGTGATGTCGGCAGACAGGGACGTGTAAATTTCTACCGGCTTACCACTCAGAAGGCTACCCAACCTTACAGCATAGCTATCTGGGGCTACACCAAGCAGCTCAGCTACCCGCTCAAACCTAACAAGGTAGGAGGCGATGTCTTCTCCTTCACGGTACACAGGCAAGCTGGGTTTTACCACATTGTCCTGTATATGGCCAGAGGATGCTGGTCTACTTGAAGCATTAATCCTAGCCAGTTCTAGGTCCTTTTCTGCCTGCAACTTAGCTAATTCGAACTCTCTTTCTTTCTCTTTCTGAAGTTCCTCCAACTCTCTCTCTTTCTGGCGTTCCTCCAACTCTCTCTCTTTCTGGCGTTCCTCCACCTCTCTCTCTTTCTGACGTTCCTCTCTCGCTCTCTGACGTTCCTCTCTCTCGGCATTCTGTTGGGTGACCACATACTGACCAATGTCATTACCTGTCAGACCCAGGGCCACCGCTTGATCTTTCCACACCTCAAAAGCAGACATAATGATCCAAAAGGCCAAGAACAAAGGAAAAAACAAACAACTTACCCCGCAAATAGCCAAAGGTAACTCACCTAGTGGCTCAATCAGACCAGTAAATGATTTGATCCGACTGGAGGGAACCTCGTTCCGCACCCAGCCCAGCTGAATCACCTCAGGGTAACGAAACCGCACCAGGTGAAACAACAACATATATGCTATGACAGCATCCACAGTGCACCCCAACCAACACTAATTAACTTCCCAAGTACAAGGGAGAGCAACAAAATTAGCACACAGAAGGAAGGGATAACCACTGAACAACACTTGCTTCCGGGCCACAGACAGCAAGGTGGCGCGCTCACGGCGACTTACAACAACACCGGAACGAATGTTAAACCTCAGAAACCAAAGGTCAGAGACAATCCTGGCAAGGTCGCCACTTGTAAAGGCCTGGGACTTAGGGATAGAAATCCCTTACCAGGCTAATCAGGATCTTAATATAGGAAAGTCAAGGACCATGGTTTTCCGAGGAATAACAAACAACCGTTAGAGATTGGCATCTCTTTACTATAAAAATATATCACAAAACTCTGACACCACTCAACAATCATCAAATAATTACGGGAGTCAAACAATTAATGGAAGCAACAATTAAAGGAATCAAACAAATAATGGGAGTCAACAATTAATGGATTCAAACAATTAAATGGAGTCAACAATTGATAGAATCGAACAATAAAGGGGAGTCAGCAATTAATGGAATCAAACAATGAACAAATATTTCCTACGGCAGTGGCCCTGGGGGAAGGTTCTGGAACGCGGTGATGCACACTCAGGGCAGGGAAGCGTCCATTCACTCCACACTCAGCAACGTCTTGAAAAGGCAGGAGAACACCGGGGCACCGACGGAATGTGATGAACTGATGGTCGTGGTATGCGGTAGTGGTAGATGACCAGAGAGTTGGCAGTTGATAGGTGAAGGTCTGGGAACACAGCCCACGAGTCCAGGACCTATGATGAGATCACAGCCAGAATTTGACGGACAGCAGGGTAGCTAGATACTGACGGTATGGCGGCTGGGTTGAATCTGCCGGCGGCGGAGAGGGTTGCTGCCGTTATCACCTCCGTCCAACCACCCCAAGTGTCGTCTGCACCAGCAAACGAGCGAGTTAGCAGCGGTAACTAGCCGGAGGATCGTTTCTGCCCTTACACAGCACACCTCTGACACTCCCAGGTACACTGACACTGCCAACCCCTGACACTCCCATGTACACCTCCGACACTCCCAGGTACACCTCTGACACTCCAGGTACTCCACTGACACTCCCTGGTACACCCCTGACACTCCCAGGTGCACCTCCGACACTCCCAGGTACACCTCTGACACTCCCAGGTACACCAGACACTGCCAGGTATACCTCTTACACTCCCAGGTACACCTCAGACACTCCAAGGTGCACCTCTGACACTCCCAAGTGCACCTCTGACACTCCCAGGCACACCTCAGACACTGCCAGGTACACCTCAGACACTCCCAGGTACACCTCAGACAATCCCAAGTACACCTCTGACACTCCCAGGTACACCTTCGACACTCCCAGGTACACCTCCGACACTCCCAGGTACACTTCTTACACTCCCACATACACCTCCGACACTCCCAGGTACACCTCTGACACTCCCAGGTACACCTCTCACAATCCCAGGTACACCTCTGACACTCCCAGGTACACCTCTGACACTCCCAGGTACTCCACTGACATTCCCTGTCACACCCCTGACACTCCCAGGTACACCTCAGACACTCCCAGGTACACCCGACACTCCCAGGTACACTTCTCACACTCCCAAGTACACCTCCTGACAGCTCCCTGGGTGCTCCTCTGTCCACTCCCTGATACACGTCCCTAACACTCCCAGGTACACCGCTGACCTCCCCAGGTAAACCGCCCCAGACACTGCCAGGTACACCTCAGACACTGTGAGTGCACACCTCCAGAACACTACCAGGTACACCTCAAACACACCAGGTACACCACAATTCCTCAAAGATTTTGACACTCCCAAGTGCCTCTGCAACCCCACTCCCAGGCACACCTCGGCTGCTTCCAGTACCTCGAACCCCTCCCAGGTACTGCTGACCTCCCAGGTACACCTCCCTAACACTCCCAAGTACACGCTGACACTGGTACACCTCCGACACTCCCAGAGTACACCTGCGGCCTCCCATGCACACCTTGGCCTCCCAGGTGTTAGATGTTTCTGGGTAATAAGTTCTATATACAGGAGAGAACACAAACACCTGTATAGTTTTGTAGGTTCGGTTTACTGGATAAGAGTATGTACACAGAGGTGGATAGCACTGCTCCCTAGCTAAGGTCCTGGTCAACTACCATAGACGACGTATGGCAAGTGATACATTAGTAGCTTCCATACGTCGCCAGGCACATTAATTAAGCGTGTGGGATATGGTAATAACATTGCCACACGCTGCTAGCTAGGCTGAATAAATATAAATGGAGCACATACATAATATACATACATAGTACATAATCCAGCATACATAATATACATACACCTCCCTCCCCCCTATACGCTCATAGCAAAGTCTTGAGCGGACCTTTTCTTCTGGATCCGTTCTGAGCGTCGAGGGACTTCATCACTGGGAAGGGTATGGGACTCAACACTGGTGGCGGGGCCAGCAGAAGGCATTGTTACGGGGCGGAGAAAGCGGCGGTTCCTCCACCACACACGACCACTGGGTAACCGCACCTGGTAGTCCCGTGACCTGCCGAGACCCATGACTACGCCTACTTTGTCCCAACGTAGGGAGGTCGGGTCCTGAACACGGACTTGGGTGCCGACACTCAACCTGGGGAGAGAACGGGCGTGGTCGTTGTAGCGGGCGGCGACGTCCTGAGCACGTTCGGCGGCTCGGCGATCACAATCCTCTGTCTTGGCCTGCCACTCCATGGAGAAGGATTGAGGGTGAGCAGGGACACAAGAACGAAGGGGGCGTCCATACAAGACCTGGGCAGGGGAGCGTCCGGTGTAGTTGGGTGTGTTGCGGAGTTCAAGAAGACCCCGGTCGAAGGCCTCGCAGTCAATGTTCCCAGAAGGGGCCACCTTAAGGATGAGGTGCTTCAGGGATTTGACAGCAGCCTCAGCGTGGCCGTTGGACTGCGGGTAATGGGGCGATGACAACACATGCCGGACTCCCCATCGGTCGAGGAACACGGCAAAGTCCCGGCTTGTGAACTGAGGCCCTCCGTCGGTTCGCAGGCGTACAGGAACGCCCACGTCACGGAAGTAGTGGCGGAACTTGCTGATGGTGGCGGCAGAAGTCGTGTCATTACCGCACTTGATGACAACCGGCCAACCAGAGAGACGGTCGACGATAACAAGGAAGGACTTTCCTGACACACAGAAAAAGTCGGCCGACACAGACTCAAAGGGGCAGGTGGGGTTGTCGTCACTCATGAAGGGTTCCTGCTGCTGGCTGGGTTGTAATACTTGGCAGGGCTCACACGCACGGACAACATTGGAGATGTCGGAGTTGATGCCGGGCCAGAACACAGTCTGTCGTGCACGTCGTTGGGTGGCCTCAGCTCCACGGTGGCTGTCGTGAAGGCGAGCCAAGGCGTGGGGACGTAATGCAGCAGGGACAACTACACGTGCTCCGTACAGAACAAGGTCTCCGTCGCAGTAAAGTTCATCGCGGAGTTTCCAATACGGGAGCAGGGTGTTGTGAAGATCGTAGCGGTTGCTAGGAAATCCATTCCTCACACACTCGACAAGTCGGACGTAGGAAGGGTCATCTCGGGCCGCTGTTCGAAGGTCCTCCATTGCCTTGTCGTCATCTGGTGACAGGTCCGAACGAAGGGATTGGACGGCATGGAGAGTGACCACAGTCCTGACGGAAAGAGCGAGGTCGGCGTCGAGCACATGGTCTTCTGGAGTGGGGCGGCTGACAGGAGAGCGGGATAAGGCATCAGGGATGCAGAGCTCCTTACCAGCACGCCACACTGCTGTGAAGATGTACGCCGAGAGCTTCTCTTTCAGACGCTGGAGGCGAGGGTTCTCAACGGCGTCTAGCGTGTAGTGGTTGAGGATCGGGACAAGCGGGCGATGGTCGGTCACTAGGTGAAAGTGTTGCAGGCCTATGAGGTAAAACCTGCACTTGGACATCGCCCAAACCACAGCCAACAGCTCCAACTCAATAGTGGCGTAGCGCGTCTCGGTGTCAGAGAGGAAACGCGAGCCACACTGGACGAGCCGGAACTGCCCTCCACCATGATCCTGCAGTAGGGCGTATCCCACGCCATACAAGCGTGAGGCATCTGTCTGCAGAACTGTCGGCAAGGCTGGGTCAAACGTGGCGAGGACAGGTGGACTAGACAGGGCCTGTTTCACTTGCTGGAAGGCCTTGTCGTGGTCGGGGGTCCACAGGAATGTCCTCTTGGGGCTCATCAGGGGGCGAAGTGGTTGAGCAGCTGCGGAGATGTCCGACAAAAACTCTGCTAACTGGTTGACGAGACCGATGAAGGA
>NW_024746386.1:0-10651 GCF_018991925.1 Homarus americanus | reverse complement strand
TTTGTTATACACGATCAGGGGATATGTTATACTCGATCATGGGCCATTGTTATATTCAACCAGGGGACTTTGTTATACTCGATCAGGGGGCTTTGTTATAATCGATTAGGGGACTTTGATATACTCGATGAGGGACATTTGTTACACTCGATCAAGGGCCTTTGCTAAACTCGATCAGGGGACTTTGTTAGACTCGATTAGGAGCCTTTGTTATTCTCGATCATGGGACTTTGTTATACTTGACCAGGGTCCTTTGTTATACTCGATGATTGGGCTTTGTTATACTCGGTAAGGGGACTTTGTTATACTCGATCAGGGGACTTTGTTATGCTCGACCAGGGGACTTTGTTATACTCGATCAGGGGACTTTGTTATGCTCGATGATTGGGCTTTGTTATACTCGATCAGGGAACTTTGTTATACTCGACCAGGGTCCTTTTTTGTGCTCGACCAGTGGCCTTTGCTATACCTGTTGTTCAGGGGGGCTTTGCTATGTCTGGATTAGACTTTGTTATACTCCGACCAGGGCCTTATGGTCAACCAGGGACTTTGTTATACCTTAAACCAGACTTTGTTATACTCGACCAGGGGCCTTTGTTATGGTCAACCAGGGGACTTTGTTTTACTCGATCAGTGGACTTTGTTATACTCGATGATTGGGCTTTGTTATACTCGATCAAGAGCCTTTTTGTAATCGATTAGGGGACTTTGTTGGACTCGATGAGGGGCATTTGTTATACTCGATCAAGGGCCTTTGCTATACTCGAACAGGGGATTTTTTTCATCCTGATCAGGGGGCTTTGTTATGCTCAATCAGGGGCCTTTGTTATACTATATCAGGGCTTTTCTTATACTCGAACCAGGGGAATTTGTTATACTCGATCAGGGGACACTACTATACTCGACCAGGGAACTTTGTTATACACGATCAGGGGATATGTTATACTCGATCAGGGGACGTGTTATATTCGATCAGGGGACTTTGTCATACTCAGTCAGGAGGCTTTGTTATACTCAACCGGGGGCCTTTGTAATACTCGATCAGGGGAATTTGTTATACTCGATCAGGGGATTTTGCTATACACGATCAGTTTGCTATACCCCGGATCAGCTCAAGCTTTCCTGATCAGGGACTTTGTTATAATTCCATGAGGGACTTATGCATAAGCATTAGGGCCTTGGTTATACTCGGGACCAGGGATTTTGCTATACTCCGATCAGGAATTTAAAATACTCTGACAAGGGACTTTAAGGACTTCCGATAAGGGACTTCAAGTATACTCGACCAGGGACTTGCTATACCCGATCAGGGCCTTTGCTATATCTGCTGATCGGGGGACTTTGTTATACACGATCAGAGTAGTTTCCTTATAATTCGATCGGGGACTCATGGTTTTACTCGATCAGGGGCTTTGTTATACTCGACCAAGGGACTTTGTTAAACTCGATTAATGGCCTTTATTATACTCGATCAAGGGCCTTTGTTATACTCGATTAGGGGACTTTGTTATATTCGATCAGAGGACTTTGTTATACTCGATCAGGGACTTTGTTATACTCGACCAGGGGACTTTGTTATACTCGATCAGGAGGCTTTGTTATACTCGATCAGGGGACATTACTATACTCGACCAGGGAACTTTGTTATACACGATCAGGGGATATGTTATACTCGATCATGGGCCATTGTTATATTCAACCAGAGAACTTTGTTATACTCGATCAGGGGGCTTTGTTATAATCGATTAGGGGACTTTGATATACTCGATGAGGGACATTTGTTACACTCGATCAAGGGCCTTTGCTAAACTCGATCAGGGGACTTTGTTAGACTCGATTAGGAGCCTTTGTTATTCTCGATCATGGGACTTTGTTATACTTGACCAGGGTCCTTTGTTATACTCGATGATTGGGCTTTGTTATACTCGTTAAGGGGACTTTGTTATACTCGATCAGGGGACTTTGTTATGCTTTTCGGACCAGGGGACTTTGTTATACTCGATCAGGGACTTTGTTATACCCGATGATTGGGCTTTGTTATACCTGATCAGGGAATCCTTTATTATACTCCGACCAGGTCCTTTTTTGTGCCTCGGCACTAGCAGCCTTTGTTATACTCGTTCAGGGGGCTTTGTTATATTCGATTAGGGGACTTTGTTATACTCGACCAGGGGCCTTTGTTATGGTCAACCAGGGGACTTTGTTATACTCAATTAGGGGACTTTGTTATACTTGATTAGGGGGCTTTGTTTTCCTCGACCAGAGGACATTGTTATACTCGATCAGTGGACTTTGTTATACTCGATGATTGGGCTTTGTTATACTCGATCAAGAGCCTTTTTGTAATCGATTACGGGACTTTGTTGGACTCGATGAGGGGCATTTGTTATACTCGATCAAGGGCTTTTGCTATACTCGAACAGGGGATTTTTTTAAACATGATCAGGGGGCTTTGTTATGCTCAATTAGGGGCCTTTGTTATACTATATCAGGGGGTTTTCTTATACTCGAACCAGGGGAATTTGTTATACTCGATCAGGGGACACTACTATACTCGACTAGGGAACTTTGTTATACACGATCAGGGGATATGTTATACTCGATCAGGGGATGTGTTATATTCGATCAGGGGACTTTGTCATACTCAGTCAGGAGGCTTTGTTATACTCAACCGGGGGCCTTTGTAATACTCGATCAGGGGAATTTGTTATACTCGATCAGGGGACGTTGCTATACACGATCAGGGGGCTTGGTTCTACTCGATCAGGGGCCTTGTTTTCCTCGATCAGGGGACTTTGTTATACTCCATCAGGGACTTTGTTTTGCTCCATTAGGGGCCTTTGTTATACTCGACCAGGGGATTTTGTTATACTCGATCAGGAATTTAAAATACTTGGATAAGGGACTCTTTGTTATACTCTGGATATGGACTTTGTTATACTCTCGACTAGGGACTTTGTTATACCTGATCAGGGCCTTGGTTATATCTGATCGGGGACTTTGTTATACACGATCAGAGAACTTTCTTGTTACCTCGATCGGGGGGACTTTGTTTTACCTGATCGTGCATTTTGTTATACCCGACCGGCGATTCACAACCTGGATTACTAGCCTTATTATAATTTTTTGACTTCAAGGGCCTTTGGTTTAATACCTTTCGACCAGGGTACCTTGCTATACTCGATCGGGGGACTTTGTTTTACTCGATCAGGGGGCTTTGTTATACTCGATGAGAGGACTTTGTTATACTTGACCAGGGTACTTTGTTTTACTCGATCAGGGGACTTTTTTATATTCGATCAAAGGACTTTGTTATACTCGATCAGTGGCCTTTATTATACTCGATCAAGGACCTTTGTTATACTCGATTAGGAGGCTTTGTTATACTCGATCAAGGGACATTACAATACTCGACCAGGGAACTTTGTTATACACGATCAGGGATATGTTATACCTGGATCATGGGCCAACAGTTATCCAACCAGGACTTTGTTATACCGATCAGCTTTGTTATAATCGATTAGGGGACTTTGATATACTCGATGAGGGACATTTGTTACACTCGATCAAGGGCCTTTGCTAAACTCGATCAGGGGACTTTGTTAGACTCGATTAGGAGCCTTTGTTATTCTCGATCATGGGACTTTGTTATACTTGACCAGGGTCCTTTGTTATACTCGATGATTGGGCTTTGTTATACTCGATAAGGGGACTTTGTTATACTCGATCAGGGGACTTTGTTATGCTCGACCAGGGGACTTTGTTATACTCGATCAGGGGACTTTGTTATACTCGATGATTGGGCTTTGTTATACTCGATCAGGGAACTTTGTTATACGTGACCAGGGTCATTTTTTGTGCTCGACCAGTGGCCTTTGTTATATTCATTCAGGGGGCTTTGTTATATTCGATTAGGGGACTTTGTTATACTCGATCAAGAGCCTTTTTGTAATCGATTACGGGACTTTGTTGGACTCGATGAGGGGCATTTGTTATACTCGATCAAGGGCCTTTGCTATACTCGAACAGGGGATTTTTTTAAACATGATCAGGGGGCTTTGTTATGCTCAATCAGGGGCCTTTGTTATACTATATCAGGGGCTTTTCTTATACTCGAACCAGGGGAATTTGTTATACTAGATCAGGGGACACTACTATACTCGACCAGGGAACTTTGTTATACACGATCAGGGGATATGTTATACTCGATCAGGGAATGTGTTATATTCGATCAGTGGGACTTTGTCATACTCAGTCAGGAGGCTTTGTTATACTCAACCGGGGGCCTTTTTAATACTCGATCAGGGGAATTTGTTATACTCGATCAGGGGACTTTGCTATACACGATCAGGGGGCTTGGTTATACTCGATCAGGGGCCTTGTTTTCCTCGATCAGGGGACTTTGTTATACTCCATCAGGGACTTTGTTTTGCTCCACTAGGGGCCTTTGTTATACTCGACCAGGGGATTTTGTTATACTCGATCAGGGGAATTTCAAATACTTGACAAGGGGACTTTGTTATACTCGATACGGGGACTTTGTTATACTCGACCAGGGGACTTTGTTATACTCGATCAGGGGCCTTTGTTATATTCGATCGGGGGACTTTGTTATACACGATCAGAGAACTTTCTTATACTCGATCGGGGGACTTTGTTTTACTCGATCAGGGGCTTTGTTATACTCGATCAAGGGACTTTGTTAAACTCGATTAATGGCCTTTATTATACTCGATCAAGAGCCTTTGTTATACTCGATTAGGGGACTTTGTTATACTCGATCAGAGGACTTTGTTATACTCGATCAGGGGACTTTGTTATACTCGATCAGGAGGCTTTGTTATACTCGATCAGGGGACATTACTATACTCGACCAGGGAACTTTGTTATACACGATCAGGGGATATGTTATACTCGATCAGGGGATGTGTTATACTCGATCAATGGACTTTGTTATACTCGATCAGGGGACTTTGTTATACTCGATGAACGGGCCTTTGTTATACTCGATCAGGGGACACTACTATACTCGACCAGGGAACTTTGTTATACACGATCAGGGGATATGTTATACTCGATCAGGGGATGTGTTATATTCGATCAATGGACTTTGTCATACTCAGTCAGGAGGCTTTGTTATACTCAACCGGGGGCCTTTGTAATACTCGATCAGGGGAATTTGTTATACTCGATCAGGGGACCTTTATGAATTTCGCTGATGAGGGGGCCTTGTTATACTCGATCAGGGGACACTACTATACTCGACCAGGGAACTTTGTTATACACGATCAGGGGTATGTTATACTCGATCAGGGGATGTGTTATATTCGATCAGGGGACTTTGTCATACTCAGTCAGAAGGCTTTGTTATACTCAACCAGGGGCCTTTGTAATACTCGATCAGGGGAATTTGTTATACTCGATCAGGGGACTTTGCTATACACGATCAGGGGGCTTGGTTATACTCAACCATGGGACTTTGTTATATTCGATCAGGTGGTTTTGTTATACTCGACCAGGGGTCTTTGTTAGGCTCGATCAGGGGAATTTGTTATACTCGACCAGGGGATTTGTTATACTACAGTAGATCAGGGGACTTTGTTATACTCGATGAGGGGACTTTGTTATACCTGATGAAAGGGCTTTGTTATACTCGATCAGGGGCCTTTGTTATACTCGATCAAGGGCCTTTGTCATAATCGATCAGGGGACTTTGTTATACTTGATCAGGGGAATTTGTTATACTCGATCAGGGGACTTTGTTATACTTGATGATTGGGCTTTGTTATACTCGATCAGGGGTCTTTGTTATACTCGACCAGGGTCCTTTGTTATACTCGATGATTGGGCTTTGTTATACTCGATCAAGAGCCTTTTCGTAATCGATTAGGGGACTTTGTTGGACTCGATGAGGGGCCTTTGTTATACTCGATGAGGGGCCTTTGTTATATTCAATCATGGGCCATTGTTATATTCAAACAGGGGACATTGTTATACTCGATTACGGGGCTTTGTTATAATCGATGAGGGGCATTTGTTATACTCGATCAAGGGCCTTTGCTATATTCGATCAGGGGATTTTGTTAAACCTGATCAGGGGGCTTTGTTATGCTCAATCAGGGGCGTTTGTTATACTATATCAGGGGCTTTTCTTATACTCGAACCAGGGGAATTTGTTATACTCGATCAGGGGACACTACTATACTCGACCAGGGAACTTTGTTATACACGATCAGGGGATATGTTATACTCGATCAGGGAATGTGTTATATTCGATCAGTGGGACTTTGTCATACTCAGTCAGGAGGCTTTGTTATACTCAACCGGGGGCCTTTTTAATACTCGATCAGGGGAATTTGTTATACTCGATCAGGGGACTTTGCTATACACGATCAGGGGGCCGGATTTACTCAACCATGGGACTGTTATATTCGATCGGTGGTTTTGTATACTCGACGGGGGGTCTTTGGTACAAGAGAGCTCCGATCAAGAATTGTTATACTCGATCAGGGGCCTTGTTTTCCTCGATCAGGGGACTTTGTTATACTCCATCAGGGACTTTGTTTTGCTCCACTAGGGGCCTTTGTTATACTCGACCAGGGGATTTTGTTATACTCGATCAGGGGAATTTCAAATACTTGACAAGGGGACTTTGTTATACTCGATACGGGGACTTTGTTATACTCGACCAGGGGACTTTGTTATACTCGATCAGGGGCCTTTGTTATATTCGATCGGGGGACTTTGTTATACACGATCAGAGAACTTTCTTATACTCGATCGGGGGACTTTGTTTTACTCGATCAGGGGCTTTGTTATACTCCACCAGGGGACTTTGTTAAACTCGATTAATGGCGTTTATTATACTCGATCAAGGGCCTTTGTTATACTCGATTAGTGGACTTTGTAATACTCAATCAGAGGACTTTGTTATACTCGATCAGGGACTTTGTTATACTCGACCAGGGGACTTTGTTATACTCGATGAGGAGGCTTTGTTATACTCGATCATGGGACATTACTATCTCGACCAGGGGACTTTGTTATATACGATCAGGGGATATGTTATACTCGATCAGGGGATGTGTTATACTCGATCAGGGGACTTTGTTATACTCGATCAGGAGACTTTGTTACACTCAACCGGGGGACTTTGTTATACTTGACCAGGGGACTTTGTTATACTCGATCAGGAGGCTTTGTTATACTCGATCATGGGACATTACTATCTCGACCAGGGGACTTTGTTATATACGATCAGGGGATATGTTATACTCGATCAGGGGATGTGTTATACTCGATCAGGGGACTTTGTTATACTCGATCAGGAGACTTTGTTACACTCAACCGGGGGCCTTTGTTATACTCGATCAGGGGACTTTGTTGTACTCGATCAGGGGACTTTTTTATACTCGATCAGGCAGCTTTGTTAATCTCGATCACGGGAATTTGTTATACTCGACCAGGGGACTTTGTTATACTCGTTCATTGGACTTTTTTTTGCTCCATCAGCAGACTTTGTTATTCACGACCAGGGGACTTTGTTATTCTCGATTAGGGGACTTTGTTATACTCGATCAGGGGGCTTTGTTATCCTCGATCAGGGGACTTTGTTATACTTGACCAGGGGACTTTGTTTTACTCGATCAGGGGACATTGTTATACTCGATTAGGGGACTTTGTTATACTCCTTCAGGGTACTTTGTTATACTCGATCAGGGGACTTTTTTAAACTCGATCAGGGGATGTGTTATACTCGATCAGGGGACTTTGTTATACTCGATCAGGAGACTTTATTATACTCAAAAGGGGGCCTTTGTTATACTCGATCAGGAGTCTTTGTTGTACTCGATCAGGGGACTTTGTTATACTTGATCAGGGCCTTTGTTATACTCGATCAGGGGAATTTGTTATTCTCGACCAGGGGACTTTGTTATACTAGATCAGGGGACTTTGTTATACTCGATGAGGGGACTTTGTTATACCTGATGAAAGGGCTTTGTTATACTCGATCAGGGGCCTTTGTTATACTCGATCATGGGCCTTTGTGATAATCGATCAGGGGACTTTGTTATACTTGATCAGGGGAATTTGTTATACTCGATCAGGGGACTTTGTTATACTCGATGATTGGGCTTTGTTATACTCGATCAGGGGACTTTGTTATACTCGATCAGGGGACTTTGTTATGCTCGACCAGTGGACTTTGTTATACTCGATAAGGGGACTTTGTTATACTCGATGATTGGGCTTTGTTATACTCGATCAGAGAACTTTGTTATACTCGACCAGGGTCCTTTTTTGTGCTCTACCAGTGGCCTTTGTTATACTCGTTCAGGGGGCTTTGTTATATTCGATTAGGGGACTTTGTTATACTCGACCTGGGGCCTTTGTTATGGTCAACCAGGGGACTTTGTTATGCTCAATCAGGGGACTTTGTTATACTTGATCAGGGGGCTTTGTTTTCCTCGACCAGAGGACTTTGTTATACTCGATCAGTGGACTTTGTTATACTCGATGATTGGGCTTTGTTATACTCGATGAAGAGCCTTTTTGTAATCGATTACGGGACTTTGTTGGACTCGATGAGGGGCATTTGTTATACTCGATCAAGGGCCTTTATATTCAATCATGGAATATTATATTCAAACAGGGGACTGTTATACTCGATTACGGGGCTTTGTTACATAATCGATGAGGCATTTGATATACTCGATCAGGCTATAAAGTTCATTAAACCTGATCAGGGGCTTTGTTATGCTCAATCAGGGGCGTTTGTTATACTATATCAGGGGCTTTTCTTATACTCGAACCAGGGGAATTTGTTATACTCGATCAGGGGACACTACTATACTCGACCAGGGAACTTGTTATACACGATCAGGGGATATGTTATACTCGATCAGGGGATGTGTTATATTCGATCAGGGGACTTTGTCATACTCAGTCAGGAGGCTTTGTTATACTCAACCGGGGACCTTTTTAATACTCGATCAGGGGAATTTGTTATACTCGATCAGGGGACTTTGCTATACACGATCAGGGGGCATGGTTATACTCAACCATGGGACTTTGTTATATTCGATCAGGTGGTTTTGTTATACTCGACCAGGGGTCTTTATTAGGCTCGATCAGGGGAATTTGTTATACTCGATCAGGGGCCTTTGTTATACTCGATCAGGGGACTTTGTTATACTCGATCAGGGGCCTCGTTTTCCTCGATCAGGCGACTTTGTTATACTCCATCAGGGACTTTGTTATGCTCCATTGGGGCCTTTGTTATACTCGACCAGGGGATTTTGTTATACTCGATCAAGGGACTTTGTTATACCTGATCAGGGGACTTTTTATTATTTGATCTGGGGGGCTTTGTTATGCTCGACCAGGGGCCTTTGTTATGCTCGATAAGGGGACTTTGTTATATTCAATCAGAGGACTTTGTTATACTCGATCAGGGGAATTTGTAATACTTGACAAGGGGACTGTGTTATACTCGATAAGGGGACTGTGTTATACTCGACCAGGGGACTTTGTTATACTCGATCAGGGGCCTTTGTTATATTCGATCGGGGGACTTTGTTATACACGATCAGAGAACTTTCTTATACTCGATCGGGGGACTTTGTTTTACTCGATCAGGGGCTTTGTTATACTCGACCAAGGGACTTTGTTAAACTCGATTAATGGCCTTTATTATACTCGATCAAGGGCCTTTGTTATACTCGATTAATGAGACTTTGTTATACTCGATCAGAGGACTTTGTTATACTCGATCAGGGACTTTGTTATACTCGACCAGGAGACTTTGTTATACTCGATCAGAAGGCTTTGTTATACTCGATAAGGGGACATTACTATACTCGACCAGGGAATTTTGTTATACACGATCAAGGGATATGTTATACTCGATCAGGGGATGTGTTATACTCGATCAATGGACTTTGTTATACTCGATTAGGGGACATTGTTATACTCGATCAGGGGGCTTTGTTTTCCTTGATCAGGGGACTTTGTTATACTCCATCAGGGTCCTTTTTATACTGCATGAGGGGCCTTTGTTATACTCGACCAGGGGACTTTGTTATACTCGATCAGGGGACTTTGTTATACTTGATCACTGGACTTTGTAATATTCGATCAGGAGGGCTTTGTTATACTCGACCAGGGGACGTTGTTATGCTCGATAAGGGGACTTTGTTATACTCGATCAGGGTCTTTGTTTTACTCGACCAGGGGACTTTGTTATACTCGATCAGGGGACTTTGTTATACTCGATGAGGGTCCTTTGTTATGCTCGACCAAAGGACTTTGTTATACTCGATCAGGGGACTTTGTTATACTCGATCAGGGGGCTTTGATATACTTGACCAGGTGACTTTGTTATACTCGATTAGGGGACTTTGTTATTCTCTATGATTTGGCTTTGTTTTACTCGATCTTATGCCTTTGTCATAATCGATCAGGGGACTTTGTTAGACTCGATGAGGGGCCTTTGTTATACTCGATGAGGGGCCTTTGATATACTCAATCATGGGCCATTGTTATATTCAACCAGTGGACTTTGTTATACTCGATCATGGGGCTTTGTTATATTCGATTAGGGGACTTTGTTATGCTCGATGAGGGACATTTGTTACACTCGATCAAGGGA
>NW_024746385.1:0-14345 GCF_018991925.1 Homarus americanus | reverse complement strand
TAAATAAAATATAAGTGCCAAGAAACTACTACAAATATAAAAGAAAATAAAGTTTTAAAATTTTATTGAGATTCGATTTTGGTCTTTAAAGTAAGATCTAAAATCGGGTTTGTTCTACAACATATTTATATATATATATATATATATATATATATATATATATATATATATATATATATATATATATATATATATATATATATATATATATATATATATATATATATATATATATATATATATGTGATATCCAGAAATTTCAGAGTAATTTCAAATGCCCCGCCATGAGTGATACTGAGCGTTCAAGGTCATCTGAGGGGAGGGAGCGCTGCCTGCTCGTAGCGAGAGATTGCGGAACTAGGCCTATATGATATTAAATATGATTTACCGAATTAATAATGATGCGATTCATGAAGTTAAGGGACTATTATTGAATTTGAAATTATTATAGATCGTTTAGCAGTCTGAATAATGTTACGGGTGTCCCAAGGAGTTATTAGTTAGGCGGAAAATATATCACGTAGGCCCAAGCTAGCGCCTTGGGGAGACGCGATGCTGGCTAGGCCAGTTCCGGAGAGCATTCACACAGACAAGACGTTCCGCGCGTCCATCAGAAATAGTCACGTGGCCTAGTCACCTGTGCTGCGCTATTGCAGTATAACAAGTAAGTCTCATTCGATCTCAGACAGGGTTAGATAGGGCAGTGATAAAGTAAACTAGAGCTAACAGTGAGTTCATTTCAGGGTTTCCGTCAGAACCCACTTGATTGGAGTTGATTGGAGTTGACTGGAGTTGACCGGAGTTGACTGCGAGAGATTGACTGCCGTTGATGATTGAGGGTGGCGATTGTCGCCATTGGACCGATCAGTGTAGGCCTGTCACTGTTTAGCGGGGTAGCAAAGGATCTCTTGAGTGAACGAGTGCTCCCGACAACCAACACGACACGGGACCAGCATCAGCAGTGGGTGATCAGTTCTTACCACTCCGGTGCACAACCCCACATGTCCCGAGCAGCTAGTGAAACCCTCTTGCTAACGGGAAGCTAAAGTTTCTCTCAACTGCGCAAGGTCTGATTGGCTCACTCTCTTCCTGCCCATGGACGCACTGGGAGTACACTGAGGCTATCTGAGTATATTAATGGTCACACACTGAGACTGTGAGTCTAGGACTCTAGGAGATACCTAGAGGAACATTTTATCTTCCTTATCACGGGTGTAGTTAACACCATTCCTCAGACTGATATTATCTTGACGTGTGTAGTTTAATATTTCTTAAATAATTTTGATAGTAGTGTTTTTTGAATGTTTGTGCCATTAAGTGGAACCAGAGTGATACTGTGATTTGATTCTTTTAATGCCTCTAATTCTTCATAATTCTGATCTCAGGTATAACCTTGTTCCCCAGAGCAGTGGTTAGGTTAGGTTAGGAAGTGTACACCTGTTGGGGTGCTATAATTTTGTTGAGTGATATTATTTTGCTGAAAGCCCTTAGGGCCTATTCATTGTAGAGTATTTAATTTCTTATATTTTATTACCATTCCTCAGTGACTGATATTATTTTGTTGAAGACCCTTAAGGCCTATTCATTGTAGAGTAGTTAATTTCTTATTTTTTAATACCATTTCCTAAGTGACTGATATTATTTTGTGAAAGCCCTTAAGAGGCCTGTTTCATATGTGCAATTAACATTTCTTAATACTTTAAATTTATTGTTGCCTGTGTTTCTAATAATTTCTATGTCATGTATAACTTTTATTCCCCAGAGTAGTGGTTAAAGTTTAAGTTAAGAGGTGCGCATATTGGTGTACCATTATTTGATTGTGTTTGCATGTTGGAGGGAATATAAGTGTCTAAATTTTACAGTGTGTCTCATTCATCCCAGTCACAGACGCTATCCTTCCACGGGTCACGGACAGTTCATTTTGTGTAGTAGATTTAAGTGTTCTTGTGCTGGTTCGGGATTTTTCTCAAAGGGGCGCTTCCACTGCCATTACCATCTATTAATTTTTAATAAACCCCAAGTCAAGTGAGAAATTAAAGTCCAGCAAATTCCGACCGGTTACAAATGGTAGCAGAGCGTAGTTATTTTTATTTCGTGACTGATAGTACTGTGGTTGGGATAATGAACGCTATCATGTGTTGGTTAGTAATGGTAGGGATTGAACTCGCACTGATGCTCATCCTTGTGCCCGGACTGAGTTGGTTAGGCTTGACAGTAGAGATGTGTATGAGGAGGAAGAGAGACGGCCGCGGGACCTTGGTACAGCTGAGAGAGGAGTTCGGAGACCTAAAGAGGGATTATCAAGCACAGGTAAACAGGTTCAAGTGGGAGTCTCAGGCACACATTCAACGGTTCAGGGAGTAAACAAGGGGTGAATGTCAGGCACACGTCCAGCAGTCAAGGAAGTGTGAGGTCCAAGTGGGAAATATAGGGGTACGTAAGTAGTTCAGAGAGGTTGATCGAGCCCTCCAGCTGAGAGACAAGACGAAGCCGACCGATTACAGTTTAGGGTGCATGGTAATGAGAAAAGGCAGGTTGTAGGGGGTGAGTTGGAGGAGTTGTGAGTAGGGCAGAGGGGATTGGAGAGATGGTTAGGTCAGAGATGTGCGTTGAGTAGTGGTTGCTGTCATGAGCGGGATTGAGTTGCTGTCATGAGCGGGATTGAGAGTACGGTTGTAATGTCCAGGGCCTCACTAAGATGGACTGGTACATTGTCAGAGGGTTGGTCTGCCGGCATGAGGTTCGGAGACGTGGACTGAGTATTGTTTTGACACTGGTTCCTCTTAGCTCAAGGGCCAGGCAAAAGGAGAGCATGTTGGAGATGGACTGAGTATTTTTTTTGACACTGGTTCCTCTTAGTTCAAGGGCCAGGCAAAAGGAGAGCATGCTTGTTTTGAACTGTGTATTTTTTTTTGACACTGGTTCCTCTTAGCTCAAGGGCCAGGCAAAAGGAGAGCATGCTTGTTTTGGACTGTGTATTTTTTTTGACACTGGTTCCTCTTAGTTCAAGGGCCAGGCCAAAGGAGAGCATGTTTGTTTTGGGCTGGTATTAATTTTGACATTGGCTCTCTAGTTAAGGGCCAGGCAAAAGGGGAGCGTGATGTTCTGGTTGGATTGAGTTGGGCTAGGAAGAAATGGAGTTGCTAGCTGCGAGTGGAATAGTACAGAGTTGAAGGTGGGTTTTAAGTTGTTCTCTCAGCACATGAGGGCAGTGCTGTCTTTTTTTAGGGGGGTCGAGTGTTAGCGGGAGAGAAAAGGAGAGAAGAGAAGACGGGAATGCTGCATTTAGCAAAAGGGGTGAGGTGCAGTCCTTAGAACAAAATTTTAGGGGGGTCGTATGCATGTTTTCTCAGCACATGAGGACAGTGCTGTCTTTTTTTAGGGGGGTCGATTGTGATATCCAGAAATTTCAGAGTAATTTCAAATGCCCCGCCATGAGTGATACTGAGCGTTCAAGGTCATCTGAGGGGAGGGAGCGCTGCCTGCTCGTAGCGAGAGACTGCGGAACTAGGCCTATATGATATTAAATGTAATTTACTGAATTAATAATGATGCGATTCATGAAGTTAAGGGACTATTATTGAATTTGAAATTATTATAGATCGTTTAGCAGTCTGAATAATGTTACGGGTGTCCCAAGGAGTTATTAGTTAGGCGGAAAATATATCACGTAGGCCCAAGCTAGCGCCTTGGGGAGACGCGATACTGGCTAGGCCAGTTCCGGAGAGCATTCACACAGACAAGACGTTCCGCGCGTCCATCAGAAATAGTCACGTGGCCTAGTCACCTGTGCTGCGCTATTGCAGTATAACAAGTCTCATTCGATCTCAGACAGGGTTAGATAGGGCAGTGATAAAGTAAACTAGAGCTAACAGTGAGTTCATTTCAGGGTTTCCGTCAGAACCCACTTGATTGGAGTTGATTGGAGTTGATTGGAGTTGACTGGAGTTGACCGGAGTTGACTGCGAGAGATTGACTGCCGTTGATGATTGAGGGTGGCGATTGTCGCCATTGGACCGATCAGTGTAGGCCTGTCACTGTTTAGCGGGGTAGCAAAGGATCTCTTGAGTGAACGAGTGCTCCCGACAACTAACACGACACGGGACCAGCATCAGCAGTGGGTGATCAGTTCTTACCACTCCGGTGCACAACCCCACATGTCCCGAGCAGCTAGTGAAAACCTCTTGCTAACGGGAAGCTAAAGTTTCTCTCAACTGCGCAAGGTCTGATTGGCTCACTCTCTTCCTGCCCATGGACGCACTGGGAGTACACTGAGGCTATCTGAGTATATTAATGGTCACACACTGAGACCGTGAGTCTAGGACCCTAGGAGATACCTAGAGGAACATTTTATCTTCCTTATCACGGGTGTAGTTAACACCATTCCTCAGACTGATATTATCTTGACGTGTGTAGTTTAATATTTCTTAAATAATTTTGATAGTAGTGTTTTTTTGAATGTTTGTGCCATTAAGTGGAACCAGAGTGATACTGTGATTTGATTCTTTTAATGCCTCTAATTGTTCATAATTCTGATCTCAGGTATAACCTTGTTCCCCAGAGCAGTGGTTAGGTTAGGTTAGGAAGTGTACACCTGTTGGGGTGCTATAATTTTGTTGAGTGATATTATTTTGCTGAAAGCCCTTAGGGCCTATTCATTGTAGAGTATTTAATTTCTTATCTTTTATTACCATTCCTCAGTGACTGATATTATTTTGTTGAAGACCCTTAAGGCCTATTCATTGTGGAGTATTTAATTTCTTATTTTTTTAGTACCATTTCCTAAGTGACTGATATTATTTTGTGAAAGCCCTTAAGGCCTGTTCATATGTGCAATTAACATTTCTTAATACTTTAAATTTATTGTTGCCTGTGTTTCTAATAATTTCTATGTCATGTATAACTTTTATTCCCCAGAGTAGTGGTTAAAGTTTAAGTTAAGAGGTGCGCATATTGGTGTACCATTATTTGATTGTGTTTGTAGTGTTGGAGGGAATATAAGTGTCTAAATTTTACAGTGTGTCTCATTCATCCCAGTCACAGACGCTATCCTTCCACGGGTCACGGACAGTTCATTTTGTGTAGTAGATTTAAGTGTTCTTGTGCTGGTTCGGGATTTTTCTCAAAGGGGCGCTTCCACTGCCATTACCATCTATTAAATTTTAATAAACCCCAAGTCAAGTGAGAAATTAAAGTCCAGCAAATTCCGACCGGTTACATATATATATGCAAGTAAATCACTGTAGGTGCGCGTGATCTAGGTATATGCTGATAACCACAAGGAAAGTCTGTACTCACCCCTGAAGATGTGAATTACACGAAAGCGCTTTGGGAACTTCGTGTTTTCTTTCCTTGTGTTATATATATATATATATATATATATATATATATATATATATATATATATATATATATATATATATATATATATATATATATATATATATATATATATATATATATATATATATATATATATATATATATATATATATATATATATATATATATATATATATATATATATATATATATATATATATATATATGCAAATAAATCACTGTAGGTGCGCGTGATCCAGGTATATGCTGATAACCACAAGGAAAAAGAAAACACAAAGTTCCCAAGCGCTTTCGTGAGTACAAACTAAAGTAGAAGTGCAGAACAAGTTATATATACAGAGGAGGGTGAGATCAAGTCCACAGAGGTCAAGTATAGGTAATGACCATACTAATCTTCACAAAAGCACCCCAGCTGTTGGTAGTCAGGTCAGAGGGAAAACTGACCCAACCTTCTCACCTGGTTACAAATCTTCTTAATTACAAAATTGTCCAATTTGTACATACCATTACTCAAATTCATGTTAACGGATTCGGTATGTTTAATGAGACTAGATTCTATAATGTTCCTACTGTCAATTGAATTACAAGGTAATACTGAGGAGGCATTATCCCAGTCAATGCAATGCTTGTTATCCCTCAAATGAGCAAACAGAGCATTGGATTCCTGGCCTGTCCTAACACTGTATTTGTGTTGTTTAATTCTAGTTGCAAGATCTTTACCTGTCTGGCCTAAGTAAAACATATTACATTCCTTGCAAGGAACTTTATAAATGCAACCAATTGTGTTGTTGGGGGAGTTCTTGATTAACATTTGTTTAACAGTGCATTTCGTATATGTTGGTTATGGTTCTGTGTTGTCAAATGTTATGCTCTTTGGCCACCAGTTGTGTGTTCTGGTAATGTCTTCTTGCATTAATTGTTGGAATATGATGTCTTCTAGTTCTTGTAGTTTTTCCCATATTGCTAATGCTTGATTATCTGTTCTGATGTTGATTGTAGTTAGGTTATGTTCTGTGTGCAGCTCTCGGGAATTTTTTGTATATGGTGGTCTGAGTTTTGCTGCTCTTCTGAAGGGTATGTTTTGAACTGCTTGTATTTTGAGTTTATTTGATTTTGTTATAGTGTTGAGAGGAATTGGGGGATATTCCAGGTGTGGTCTGACTTGTGCTTTGTAAAGGTGTAGTTGTATATTGGTGTTTAATTTGCAGAATCTTCTGAGTTTAGTTAGTTGGATCTTGACTTTTGCAATTCTTTCTGTGACATGTGGAAGTATACCGTTCCTTGTAATTTTGAGACCGAGGATTTTTCCATTTTCTGCGTATGGAATGTTTTGATTGTTGAACATTTATTGGGTAAGGTCTGGTTTTAGCTATATGAATAATCTTCAGTTTTTGTGAGTTAGTTTTAATTTTCCATTTCCTTTCATAATTGTTTATGGTTTCTATTTCTCTGCTAGTTCTGATTGCCATCATTTGTTTGGATTTCCCTGGGTATTGTATAATTTGGGTTACGTCGTCTGCGTATGCAATGTACTCTGAGTTTCTTGGTTTAGGCATGTCCGCTGTATATATGGTGTATAGTGTTGGTGATATGTTGCTGCCTTGGGGTACTCCACTGTAGAGGGTGAAGTTTTGACCCATGTAGTTGTCGATGGTGAGTTTGCATTGTCTGTTATCAAGGAAATTGCAGAGGAGCCCTTCATGCCATACTTTGTCGAAGGCTTTGCTGACATCTCTGAGTACTATGTTACATTGGTTTCTGTTGCTGGCTGCATTTGCGATGGATTCGTATATTAAGACTATTGCAGTGTTGGTGCCTCGGTTTTTCCTGAACCCGTGTTGTCTATGGTTGTATTTATCTTTATACTCTAGGTGGTTTCTTAGTCTCTGGTTTATTATTTATTCAAGGATTTTGACAGGTGTTTCGAGGAGTGATATGGGTGTGTAGTTTTCCGTCTGTGTTGGGTTCTTTCCTTGTTTTGGAATGAGTCTTATTTTTGCCATTTTAAATTTGGATGGGAATAATTCGCTTGCTATTGATGCATTGAATATGTCTGCAAGCTGTTTGATCATTTGTGGTGGTATGTTTTGCAGCACGGTTTTGTTTATTTGACTTATTCCGGGCGATTTATTCTTGAAGCTGGCAATTGTTTTTTGTGATTTCATGTGTGGTTATTGGAGCAATTAGTGGGTCGTTAATATCTAACGTGTTGAGGTTGATTGTCCTGGATCGTTGCTATTTGTCTGTGTTTTGGTTCAAGTGTGTTTCCACCAGGTGTTCTGTTTCTCTACATCAGTTTCGGTTGTTATCATCCGTGATTTGGTAGATGCTGCTCCAGAAAGTTCTGAATATTGGTTCCTTGAGTTTAGGTTCTGTGATCTTCTTGCAGTTGTTGTCTAAAAGGTAGTTGCTCTCCTGTGAGTTGGTTCCCATAAGATTTTTTATTTTACTCCAGAAGGCTTTTGGGTTTCTGTAGTCTGCTTGTGTGTTGTTTATTAGCTGGTTCCATTTCTCGTTGTGTTTTACTTTGCATCTTTCTAGTAGTTATTCTTTAAGATTTCCATATAATACAGTAATGTTTGGGCTTCAGCCGTGTGATTCTTATAAATTCATGTAGGTTGGTGAATCTGGTTTGGATGATTTTTTCTTTGTGTGTTAGTTGTACATATGGTAGTGTGCGATATGTTGTTTTTGGGATTTTGCTTTTCATGGCTATTGTGATTTTCGAATACCAGGTTTCTAAGGCAATATGGATCTCGTTGGTGTTTTTGTTGTGGAGAGTTATTATTTCGTCGGTGTTGAGAGCTGTTTTGAAACTTCCCAGTTAGCTCTATTAAATGAATATCTTGGTGTCGAGGGAATTTGTATTGTAGATGTGGAAAAAGTTGCTATTATGGGTATGTGGTCACTGGTGCTGGCGGGTCCAAGTTTTATGTGTGTGTGAAAATGGCGGTGTCTGTTTGTCAGATTTATGTCGGGATTCCCAGAGTTTCCCGGTGTTATGAATGTTTGAAATTCTGGTTCTAGGTGTGTAATGCTGCCTTGCTCAATTAGGTTGTGCAGTACTACTCCAGCAGGGTTTCTGTTGTGATGTCCAAGGGTTGGGTGTTGGGAGTTCAAAGCGCCTAGGAAGTAAGCCGGGCTGTTTCGCCTGGTTAGTTTTAGGAGGTCTCCTGTCGGGAATATTGGTCTTCTGAATGGTAGGTATTATTATTGGTCCTTTGGTGGTGTTTATTTCTACTGCCAGGAAGTTACCTTGGAAATTGTCAATTATTTTGTGTTGATTCGTTCGTTTAATTGCTATTGCTGTCCCGTCATGTAGTTTTTCGCAGATATTTATTTGGTAGACGTGATAATTAAATATTTTGATTTTTTCGTTGTCTTTTCGCCCGTGTGCGTTGATAAGGATGATGTCTGAGTCTATTGTGCTGTATATGTTAATGAGTTCTGTTTTCCTCGCCAGGGTCCAGGCAAGAACGTTGAGTTGAATTATCTTTAATGATTTGTTTTGTAAAGTCGTGGATCCAGAGAACTTGGTGCAGGGTGTTTGCTGGCTCGTGTATCTCCTGGCGAGTGTCTTTTCCTTTCTTCCTTTAGTCCCGTTCTGATTTTCTTAAACTTAGTTACGTCTACCCTAGTTATATTTGGTGTTTATTAGTCCTGCATTTATCAACGTATCTATGTAGGATTCTTCTACCCTGACATCTTCGTAAGTGAATTTAACTATGCCTTCCTTGATTTCCTGCAGAAGTCTATCACTTGATATTGTAGGTGGTGTATTAACTGAGTAGAAACGGATACCGATCTCATCTCCTAGGTCTGCTGCCTGCACTTTGGTTGGTGAAGATGGGGGGCACGATGGCCAGTGTGGGATTCTTTTCTTGTTTTCACTTTGGTTGGGTCAGCTTTTGCAGTTTGTGGTTTCTCTGTTCGCTGAGTTGTGGAATCTGATGATTTGTGGTGTGGTGTGACTGGTTGGCTGATTAGGTCTATTTCCATCACGTTTTCTTCTATGTCGAGTTTGGTTGTTTGCTCCTGTGGTTTAGTTATTCCCAGGCTATTCTCGGTGGCAATTTTAAATATTTCTGTTGAAGGGGCGTCTGGGAATTTCACCCCCGGCAAATTATTGGCAGCAAACATTTCCCTGATCGTTTTCCCAAAGGATCCTGGCTTTGCGATGTTGTTGATGTGTGCATGAATAACGGTGGTTAGTATTGTGAATGGTAGTCCTTCGCTCAAATTAAGGTATGTAGATTGCATGAGGGGGTTTTCTTTGGTTCTCTTCAGGACTTTGGAGGTGGTGTCTTGCAGCGTTGCAATTGCTGCATATGTTTTGTTAGGGTCTGTTTCTATCTTCCTATTTGCCTTTTCTTTTTCTCTCAGTTTCCTAATTATTTCTTTCCTTGTGGGACAACGTTGCCAGTGTTCTGTGGTCCCCATTGCAGTTCAGGCATTTGGGGTTATCCTTGTTACTACATTCTCTGAATGTGTGGCCCTCTGCTGTGCATTCAGAGCAGAACTTCTTATCATTTTGGGGACAGTTTATTGACAGATGATTGTATTTGTAGCAATTCCAACACGGTGTTATTGAGTAGAATTCCTCCTGCCCAAATTGTTGTTTTGATAAGTGGTAGAGGGAGATGCAGAGGCCATTCTCCAGGGTTTTTTGAGTCATGGAGATCTTTCCAAACCTGACTTTCATCATGGTAGGAGCACCAGGCATTAGCACCACCTCCTGAACTCTAGCCCATGGGTTCATCTCTTCTATATCGTTAGCAATGTAGCTTGGTGTTTTGTTCAGTATGTTCCTGACTACCCTTTTTTTTTGCACGTAGTTGGGGTGGTATTACTATTTCAAAATCTTGTTCTTTTAATTTCTTTGTTGAGTCGGCAGAGAGCATACTGTCCACGTCCTTTTCTTCGAGGCAAAGGACTATGAATGAGTTCTTTGCCTCAATTAAGGCGGCGATTTTGATGTTTAACTGAGTTCTTTGCCTCAATTAAGGCGGCGATTTTGATGTTTAACTGGGCACATAATAGTATGCCCAGTTCCTCCTTGCGTTTCTCGGATACGCCCCCCTGGAGGGAGCGTACCCGTATCTTGTTTCTAGTTGTCGTAGTCATTTGCTTTGGTCGTTCTCCTTGGCATCAGTCTTGTTGTGATTTGACGAAAGTTACAGGCACCCTACCTATTCCAGGCTAGCAACCTAACACAGGAATTACAGCACTCCCCACTGCCAGTTGCTGGTCGAGTGGTTTTGGAGTGGTTCCTGTGTCTGTCTCCCAGAAACCCCGTTTCGGAAACCTACTTCCCTATTGTTGATAAGTGCTCACTTTTAGGCGTGAGCTTTATAGTGTACTTTACAAGTGATCGCGGTCCCTTCATGCCAGGTGAAAGCTTAAACGTTCGTGACAGCGTACAACGAATGAGGGTGCACCAAGTCCGTAGACTTGCATCGTTTTCCATCGTAAATAAAAATTTTAATTAATGCCTTCCTAAAGAAACCATCGACATGGGACCTGGTTTGTTCCACTCTACGATTTTTTTGCGATTTTTCCACCAAGTTTGATGAAAAACGATTGTGCCGTTTCGGCTGTCCAGAACAGACAGACAGACAGACAGACACACGGCTATTCCTATAATATATTCACAATATGTTCACAAACTCCTGGGGTGGAGGTGAACAGTTACAGGGGGGACCCAAGGACGAATACACCCCTAGGGTGCAGGTCCCCAGGCCAGAGCGAAAAAGAAGGAAGATCAAAGGGAAAGCAGCCACTGGTGCAAGTAACACCATATATGTATAGAACTTTATTTTATTTTATATTTGTCCTCAAGTATTATTCAAACTTTTCGTTTGAGTAATGGGAACAAACCCATTATCTGCCTCAGTGCAAGAGGCAATGTTATTGGCTGGTATAACGTGAGGAGTTCCTTGATAAGTTCAAGGCAGCTACATAATGTATTAGGTTGAAGGGAGGGATCTCTATCATATGTGCTATCCTGCCAAGAAGGAGAATTGGTAATTAATGGTTGTCAAGGGCAGTTGGTATCAATAGCCGTCTTGACAGATATTGCAAGTCAATATCAGGCCCATTTGTAGAAAACTGGGACAAATTTTATGGCAAAAGGGACCTTTATAATTGAGATGGGGTACATCTGTTTCGGGATACGGTGGCAACCCTGGCTGGCTCTCTCGAGAGGGCAGTTCAAAAGATCTCGAAGTCTTTAAATGGTTAGGGGAACATGGGAGCAAGTAAATTAAGTGAAAGGTTACAGAGAAATAGTGCTAGGAATGTTGAGAAAACTAAATTAGGCAGGGATTTAAAACCTAAATGCGACAAGGAGAGGACTCCGATCACGACCAGCTTAACTGTCTGCTATGCAAACAGTTGAAGTATGAGAAACAAAGTGGATGAAATCAGGGCGTTGGTATGTACCGAAAAAGTCGATATAATAGCATTCACTGAAACTTAGATAAACTTAGACTTACGTGAATTACCTGTCGAATATCAAATTGCAGGTTACAAATTATTCCATACTGATAGACAGAGTACGAAAGGAGACGGAGTAGCAATCTATGTCAGGGATAATCTGAAGTGTTAAATAAATAAGGACATAAAAACTGGACTGCATACAAAAACAATTTGGATGGAATTAATCTCTGGTCGGGAAAACTTAATCACAGGAGTAATATATAGACCTCCTAATCTTGATAGAGTTAAAGAGCGACTTATTTAGGATGAAATGCCCAGGGCATCTAGACATAGCAAAGTCTGCATAGTAGGTGACTTTAGCTTTAGCCAAATAGATTGGATCGACTTTACGGGTAACTCAGAATTAGAGGATTTTCTTGAAACAGTTCAGGACTGTTCCTAAGTCAACATATAGCCGTACCCACCCTGGGTAATAATATACACGATTTAGTTCTGCCAAACTGAGAAAACCTCATTACAAACAGCGATCACAAAGAAGTACGATTCAAATTAGAATTTAACGGCAGTGGCAGGAAAATTCCATTAAAGTCCCAGATTTCAAAAGTGCAAACTTTGAAAGATTGAAAAGGCAGCTGAGAGAAGGGGTCCAATGTTTGAGGGGTGAATTACATGACCTCACGTGAGGTGACCCCACAAAATTTACCCACAGAGGGTGACCTCACTTTACCTGGAGACCTGACAACGATAACCTCACAAAATATGATGGTTGAGGATGACCTGATCACGAGATCTGAGGTTGACAAGCTTCCACAACAATTTAAATAATGAGTTACATAATGCACAAAGGCAGAAGATACCACACACAAAACTAAGTTCAAACGTCAATGAACCCTAAATGGATAAATGATTATTTAAAGAATATTATTGGACAAAGAAAGGCTGTAGGTAGGAGAATAAATTGACGAGAAGTTTACCTCTGAGCTTATTATAAGGTATTAGCCAGTAAGGCGAAGACCGAGGAGGAATAATGAACTGAAGGTAGCAAGAGAGGTGGAGTCAAACCCCAAGGGATTCTTTCAAATGTATCAAATTCACTCAGATTCCGGCGACCTAACTGATAACGAGTGAGAAAGGGGCAATAATCTGAATAGATATTTTTCAGCAGTGTTTACTACCACAAATTTAAACATGATAACCGAGGCACCGACTACTGTATATAAAGATATTGTAAAGAAAATAGATAAAGCGAGTTAGTAGTGACTAGTAACAATGTTAATAAGGAAATAGACAAGCTAAAGCCTAACAAGTCACCAGGTCCCGATGAGATATTTGCCAGAGTATTAAAAGAATGTAAGGAAGAGCTTCGTATTTGTTTAACATGTCCTTAAAAGGGTGTAATATCAGAATCCTGCAGGATAGCGAGTGTAATACCGCTTTTCAAGGAGGGAGATGGATCTCTATCCTCTAATCACCTGGATAAGCAGAAGTTGATCAATGATTCCCTACATGATTTCACAAGAGGGCGTTCATGTCTAACTATTCTATTAACATTCTTTTCAGCTGTTTTCGAATCAGTGGATGACTGGCAAGACTATGATGTGGTATATCTTGACTTTAGCAAAGCCTTCGACGGAGTCCCCCAAGAAAGAGCAATAAGAAAAGTGGTGGCTCATGGCATTGGGGGAGATATTCTAAAATGGATTAGGGCGTTGTTGGAAGGCAGGATACAGAGAGTGAGCATTAACAGCGGTAAATCTGAGTGAAGAAACGCCACTAGTTGAGTACCCCAAGGCTCAGTACTTGGACCATTATTATTTATTATATATGTAAACGACATAGATATCGGCGTAGACAGTAAATTTGCTGATGACACTAAAAAGGCTGAGTAATTAAATCTGACGAGGATTCCGAAAAACTACAGGAAGACCCTAACAATTTTTTCCAGTGGTCTGAAAAAAGGCAGAAGAAATTCAATGTGGACAAATGTAAAGTATTTAGTCTAGAAGATGTAAACAGAGAAACCAGATACCAGATGAACAACGATGCTATAGAGAAATCACACTGTGAGAAAGATTTAAGAGTAATGATAAGCGGGAATCTTAAACCAAGTAAACAATATGTATTTGCTCGAAACAAGGCTAACAAAATACTTGGGTTCATACAAAGGAGTGTTAGTTACAAGCCTAGCGAGGTCATCCTAAAACTATATCTTGAGCTTGTGAGACCTCACTTGGATAACGCAGTTAAATTCTACTCACCATACTACAGAATGGATATAGAATCCTTAGAAAGAATTCAGAGGCAAATGACAAGACTAATCCCGGCCATTAATAACTTGAGTACAGAGACAGGCTAAAGCATCTTAATTTGCACTCCCTCGAATGACGTACAGTGAGGGGCGATATGATCGAGTTGTATAAATGAAAGTCAGGGCTAAACAAATATGACATTACAAAGGTACTCATACTATCCAACCAGGAACGAACTCGTAACAATAGGTTTAAATATGACAAATTTTGATTTAGGCGCAAAATAGGTAAACATTGGTTTGGAAATAGAGAGTG
>NW_024746384.1:0-8741 GCF_018991925.1 Homarus americanus | reverse complement strand
GTGCCATGACCCGGGGTGTGAGGGCCGGGAACCCCTTCAGTGCCATGAACCGGGGTGTGAGTGCCGGGCACCCTTTCAGTGCCGTGAACCGGGGTGTGAGGTCCAGGCACCCCTTCAGTGCTATGAACCGGGGTGTGAGGGCCGGGCACCCGTTTAGTTCTATGACCAGGGGTGTGAAGGCCGGGCACACCTTCAGTAACATGGGCAGGGGTGTGACGGCCGGGCACCCCTTCAGTGCTATGACCCGGGGCGTCAGGGCCGGGCTCCCCTTCAGTGCCATGAGTCGGGGTGTGAGGGCCGGGCACCCCTTCAGTGCCATGAGACGGGGTGTGAGGGCCGGGCAACCCACAGCGGTGAACCTGGGTGTGAGGCCGGGCAACACATGACTCGGGTGTGAGGGCCGGGCACCCCTTCACATGACTCGGGGTGTGAGGGCCGGGCACCCCTTAATGCCATGAATCTGGGTGTGAGGGCCGGGCACCCCTTCAGCACCATGACCCGGGGTGTGAGGGCCGGGCCCGATTTCAGTGCCATGAATCAGGGTGTGAGGGCCGGGCACCCCTCCAGCACCATGACCCGGGGGGTATGAGGGGCCGGGCACCCCTTTCAGTGCTATGACCTGGGGTGTGGGGAGGGCTTGCACCTTTTCAGTGACATATCTGGGGAGGATCTGGCACCTTCACCACGGCGAACGGAGTAGGCTGGCACCTCTTTCGGTGCCATGAGATCCGGCGTGTGAGGGCCGGTCACTCCTTCCAGTGCCATGACCCGGGGTGTGAGGGCCGGGCACCCCTTCAGCACCATGACCCGTGGTGTGAGGGCCGGGCACCCCTTCAGAGCCATGAACCGGGGTGTGAGGGCCGAGCTCCCCTTCAGTGCCATGACCCGGGGTGTGAGGGCCGGGCACCCTTTCAGAGTCGTGAACCTGGGTGTGAGGGCCGGGCACCCCATAAGTGCCATGAAATGGTCATGTAAATGCCGGACACCCATACAGTGCTTTGAACCAGGGTGTGAGTGTCGGGCACCCCTTCACATGTCCCGGGGTGTCAGGGCTGGGCACCCCTCCAGCACGATGACCCGGGGTGTGAGGGCCGGGCACCGCTTCAGTGCCATGACCCGGGGTGTGAGGGCCGGGAACCCCTTGAGTGCCATGAACAGGGGTGTGAGGGCCGGGCACCCCTTCAGTGCCATGAACCAGGGTGTGAGGGCCAGGCACCCCTTCAGTGCTGTGACCCGGGGTGTGAGGGCCGGGCACCCATTTAGGTCTATAACCAGGGGTGTGAGGGCCGGGCACACCTTCAGTGCCATGGCCAGGGGTGTGACGGCCGGGAACCCCTTCAGTGACATGACCCGGGGCGTCAGGGCCGGGGTCCCCTTCAGTGCCATGAGCCGGGGTGTGAGGGCCCTGGGCTCGATTTCAGTGCCATGAATCGGGGTGTGAGGGCCGGGCACCCCTCCAGCACCATGACCAGGGGTATGAGGGCCGGGCACCCCTTCAGTGCTATGACCCGGGGTGTGAGGGCCGGGCACCCATTCAGTGACATGAGCCGGGGGGTGAGGGCCGGGCACCCCTTCAATGACATGAACGGAGTGTGTGGGCCGGGCACCCTTTCGGTGCCATGACCCGGCGTGTTAGGGCCGGGCACCCTTTCAGTGCCATGAATCGGGGTGTCATGGCCGGGCCCCCATTCAGCTCCATGACCCGGGATGTGAGGGCCGGGCACCCCTCCAGAACCATGGCCTGGGGTGTGAGGGCCGGGCACCCTTCCAGCACCATGGCCAGGGGTGTGAGGGCCGGGCACCCTTTCAGTGTCATCACCCGGGTGTGTCAGGACCTGACACCCCTCCAGCACCATGAATCGGGGTGTGAGGGCTGGGCACCCTTTCAGTGCCATGAATCGGGGTGTGAGGGCTGGACACCACGATAGGTACATGACCAGTGGTGTGAGGGCCGGGCAAACCTTCAGTGCCATGGCCAAGGGTGTGAGGGCCGGGCACCTCATCAGTGCCATGACTCGGTGTGTGAGGTCTGGGCACCCTTCCAGTGACATGACCCGGGGTGTGAGGGCCGGGCACCCTTTCAGTGACATGAAACGGGGTGTGGGGGCAGGGCATCCCTACAGTCTTACAAACCATTGTGTGAGGGCCGGGCACCCCTTCACATGACCTGGGGTGTAAGGGCCGGGTACCCCTTCAGCACCATGACCCGGGGTGTGAGGGCCAGGCACCCCTTCAGTGCCACGACCCGGAGTGTGAGAGCTGGGCACCCCTTCAGTGACATGACCCGGGGTGTGAGGGCCGGGCACCCTTTCAGTGACATGACCCGGGGTGTGAGGGCCGGGCACCCATCCAGCAACATGGCCTGGGGTGTTAGGGCCGGGCACCCCTTCAGTGTAATGACCCGAGTGTGTCAGGGCCTGACACCCCTCCAGCACCATGGCCCGGGGTGTGAGGGCCGGGTACCCTTCCAGTGCCATGAATCGGGGAGTGAAGCCGGGCACCACTTTAGGTACATGACCAGGGGTTTGAGGGCCGGGCAAACCTTCAGTGCCATGGCCTGGGGTGTGAGGGCCGGGCACCTCACCAGTGCCATGACCCGGGGTGTGAGGGCCGGGCACCCATTCAGTGCCATGAAACGGGGTGTGAGGGCCAGGCACCCATACAGTGCTGTGAACCGGGGTGTGAGGGCCGGGCACACCTTCACATGACTCGGGGTGTGACGGCCGGGCAGCCCTTCAGTGCCATGAATCGGGGAGTGAGGGCCGGGCACCCCTTCAGCACCATGACCTGGGGTGTGAGGGCCGGGCTCGATTTCAGTGCCATGAATCGTGGTGTGAGGGCCGGGGACCCCTCCAGCACCATGACCCGGGGTATGAGGGCCGGGCACCCCCTACAGTGCTATGACCCGAGGTGTGAGGGCCGGGCACCCTTTCAGTGACATGACCCGGGGTGTGAGGGCCGAGCACCCCTTCAATGACATGAACGGAGTGTGTGGGCCGGGCACCCTTTCGGTGCATATGACCCGGCGTGTCAGGGCCGGTCACTCCTTCCAGTGCCATGACCCGGGGTGTGAGGGTGGGGCACCCCTTCAGCCCTATGACCCGGGGTGTGAGGGCCGGGCACCCGTTTAGGTCTATGACGATGGGTGTGAGGGCCGGGCACACCTTCAGTGCCATGGCCAGGGGTGTGACGGCCGGGCACCGCTTTTTTGCCATGACCCTGAGTGTGAGGGCTGGGAACCCCTTCAGTGTCATGACCCGGGTGTGTCAGGGCCAGACACCCTTTCAGTGACATGACTCGGGGTATGAGGGCAGGGCACCCCTCCAGCACCATGCCTGGGGTGAGGCCGGGCACCTTCAGTGTCAGTGACTCCGTGTGTTAGGCCAGACACCTCCAGCACCAAGCGGCCCCGGTGAAGCAGACCCCTTCCAGTGCCATGCGAACGGAAGTGAGGGGCCGGGCACCCCTTTAGTGACATGACCCGGGGTGTGTGAGGGCCGGGCACCCCTTCAGTGCCATGGCAAGGGGTGTGAGAGCCGGGCACCTTATCAGTGCCATGACCCGGGGGGTGAGGGCCGGGCACCCCTTCAGTGACATGACCCGGGGTGTGATGGCCGGGCACCCTATCAGTGACATGAAACGGGGTGTGGGGGCAGGGCATCCCTACAGTGTTACGAAACGGGGTGTGAGGGCCGGGCACCCCTTCAGCACCATGACCCGGGGTGTGAGTGCCAGGCACCCCTTCAGTGCCATGACCCGGAGTGTGAGAGGTGGGCACCCCTTTAGTGATATGACCCGGGGCGTGAGGGCCGGACACCCTTTCAGTGACATGACCCGGGGTGTGAGGGCCGGGCACCCCTCCAGCACCATGGCCTGGGGTGTGAGGGCCGGGCACCCTTCCAGTGCCATGAAACGGAAGTGAGGGACGGGCACCACTTTAGGTACATGACCAGGGGTGTGAGGGCCGGGCAACCCTTCAGTGCCATGGCCAGGGGTGTGAGGGACGGGCACCTCATCAGTGCTATGACCGGGAGTGTGAGAGCCGGGCATCCCTCCAGCATTATGGCCTGGGGGTGTGAGGGCCGGGCACCCCTTCAGTGTCATGACCCAGGTGTGTCAGGGCCTGAAACCCCTCCAGCACCATGGCCCGGGCTGTGAGGGCCGGGCACCCTTTCACTGCCATGAATCGGGGTGTGAAGTTCGGGCACCACTTTACGTACATGACTAGGGGTGTGAGGGCCGGGCAAACCTTCAGTGCCATGGCCACGGATGTGAGGGCCAGGCACCTCATCAGTGCCATGACCTGGGGTGTGAGGGCCGGGCACCCCTTCATTGACATGACCCGGGGTGTGAGGGCCGGGCACCCCTTAAGTGACATGACCCGGGTGAGGGCTGGCACTTTCAGCACTAAGACCCGGGTGAGCCCAGGCACCCCTTCAGTGCCATGACCCGGGGTGGAGGCCGGGCACCCTTCAGTGACATGACCTGGGGTGTGAGAGCCAAATCTTTTTAGTGACATGACCTGGGGTGAGGGCTGGGCACCCTTCAGTGCCATGGCATGGGTGAGGGAAGCGGGCACTTTATCACTTCCATGAACCGGGGCAGGAAAGTGCCGGCACCCTTCAGTGACCTGACCTGGGTGTGAGGGTTGGGCACCCTATCAGTGACATGAAACGGGGTGGGGGCAGGGCATTCCACAGTGTTACGAACGGGTGTGAGGGCTGGCACCTTCAGTGCCATGACCTGGAGGGGGAGGGCTTTGAAAGCACCCCTTCAATGACACAGAACGGAGGTGGGGCCGGGCACTTTTCTGGTGCATATGACCCGGAGGGTCAGGGCCGGTCACTCCTTCCAGTGCCATGACCCGGGGTGTGAGGGTGGGGCACCCCTTCAGCCCTATGACCCGGGGTGTGAGGGCCGGGCACCCGTTTAGGTTTATGACGATGGGTGTGAGGGCCGGGCACACCTTCAGTGCCATGGCCAGGGGTGTGACGGCCGGGCACCGCTTTTTTGCCATGACCCTGAGTGTGAGGGCTGGGAACCCCTTCAGTGTCATGACCCGGGTGTGTCAGGGCCAGACAGCCTTTCAGTGACATGACTCGGGGTATGAGGGCAGGGCACCCCTCCAGCACCATGGCCTGGGTGGGAGGGCTGGGCACCCCTTCAGTAAGCCGCGACCTGGGTGTGTCAGGGGGCCAGACACTCCCCTCCAGCACCATGGCCCGGTGTGTGAGGGCCGGGCACCCTTCCAGTGCCATGAAACGGAAGTGAGGGCCGGGCACCCCTTTAGTGACATGACCCGGGGTGTGAGGGCCGGGCACCCCTTCAGTGTCATGGCAAGGGGTGTGAGAGCCGGGCACCTTATCAGTGCCATGACCCGGGGGGTGAGGGCCGGGCACCCCTTCAGTGACATGACCCGGGGTGTGAGGGCCGGGCACCCTATCAGTGACATGAAACGGGGTGTGGGGGCAGGGCATCCCTACAGTGTTACGAAACGGGGTGTGAGGGCCGGGCACCCCTTCAGCACCATGACCCGGGGTGTGAGTGCCAGGCACCCCTTCAGTGCCATGACCCGGAGTGTGAGAGGTGGGCACTTCTTCAGTGATATGAGACCAAGTGTGAGGGCCGGACACCCTTTTCAGTGACATGACCCGGGTGAGGGCCGGGCACCCCTCCGAGCAACCATGGCCCGGGGTGTGAGGCTGGCACCTTCCAGTGCCAAGTGAAACGGAAGTGAGGACGGGCACCACTTTAGGCATGGAGACTAGGGGGGTGAGGGCGGGCAAACCTTCAGTGCTATGGCCAGGGGTGTGAGGGCCGGGTACCTCATCAAAGCAGTGACTGGGAGTGTGAGAGCTGGGCAACCTCCAGCATTATGGCCTGCAGAGGCCGGGCACACCTTCAGTGTCATGACCCAGGTGTGTCAGGGCCTGAAACCCCTCCAGCACCATGGCCCGGGCTGTGAGGGCCAGGCACCCTTTCACTGCGATGAATCGGGGTGTGAAGTCCGGGAACCACTTTACGTACATGACTAGGGGTGTGAGGGCCGGGCAAACCTTCAGTGCCATGGCCACGGATGTGAGGGCTGGGCACCTCATCAGTGCCATGACCCGGGGTGTGAGGGCCGGGCACCCCTTCAGTGACATGACCCGGGGTGTGAGGGCCGGGCACCCCTTCAGTGACATGACCCGGGGTGTGAGGGCCGGGCACCCCTTCAGCACCAGGACCCGGGGTGAGGGCCAGGCACCCCTTCAGTGCCATGACCCGGGTGTGAGGGCCGGCTACCCCTTCAGTTCTATGACCCGTGGTGTAAGGGCCGGGCACCCTTTCATTGACATGACCCGGGGTGTGAGGGCCGGGCACTCTTTCAGTGCAATGAAACGAGGTGTGAAGGCCGGGCATCCCTCGAGCACCATTACCCGGGATATGAGGGCCGGGCACCCCTTCAGTGCTATGACCCGGGGTGTGAGGGCCAGGAACCCCTTCAGTGACATGACCCGGGGCGTCAGGGCCCGGCACCCCTTCAGTGCCATTAAACGGGGTGTGAGGGCCGGGCACCCCTTCAGCACCATGATCCGGGGTGTGAGGGCCGGGCTCGATTTTAGTTCCATGAATCGGGGTTTGAGGGCCGGGCATCCCTCGAGCACCATTACCCGGGATATGAGGGCCGGGCACCCCTTCAGTGCTATGACCCGGGGTGTGAGGGCCGGACACCCTTTCAGTGAACTGACCCGGGGTGTGTGGGCCGGAGACCCCTTCAATGACATGACCCGGAGTGTGTGGGCCGGGCACCCTTTCAGTGCCATGACCCGGGCTGTGAGGGCTGGTGACTCTTCTAAAAGCAGCATTCGGGTAAGTGAGGGCTGGCACCCCATCAGCACCATGACCTGGGATGAGGGCCGGGCACCCCTCCAGCACCATGACCCGGAGTATAAGGGCCGGGCACCCCTTCAATGACATGACCCCGGGTGTGTGGGCCGGGTACCCTTTCAGTGCCATGACCCGGGGTGTGAGGGCCGGGCACCCGTTTAGGTCTTTAGCCAGGGGTGTGAGGGCCGGGCACACCTTCAGTGCCATGGCCAGGGGTGTGACGGCCAGGCACCGCTTCAGTGCCATGACCCGGGGTGTGACGGCCAGGCACCCTTTCAGCTCCATGACCCGGTATGTGAGGGCCGTGCACCCCTTTAGTGACATGACCCGGGGTGTGATGTCCGGGCATCCCTTCAGCTCCATGACCCGGTATGTGAGGGCCGGGCACCCCTCCAGCACCATGACCCGGGGTGTGAGGGCATGGCTCCCCTCCAGCACCATGGCCCGGGGTGTGAGGGTCGGGCACCCCTTCAGTGTCATGACCCGGGGTGTCAGGGCCGAAGACCCTTCCAGAACCATGGCCCGGCGTGTGAGGGCCGGGCACCCTTTCAGTGCCATGAATCGGGGTGTAGGGCCGGACACCACTTTAGGTACATGACAAAGGGTGTGAGGGCCGGACAAACCTTCAGTGCATTGGCCACGGGGTTTGAGGGCCGGGCACCCCATCAGTGCATGAATCAGGGTGTGAGGCCAGGCACCTTCAATTGCCATGACGGGGTTTGAGGCCAGGCTCATTCCAGTGCCATGAATCAGGGTGTGAGGGCCGGGCACCCCTCCAGCACCATGACCCGGAGTGTGAGGGCCGGGCACCCCTTCAGTGCCATGAACCGGGGTGTGAGGGCCGGGCACCCCTTTAGTGCTATGACCCGGGGTGTGAGGGCCGGGCAACCGTTTATGTCTATGACCAGGGGTGTGAGGGCCGGGCACACCTTGAGTGCCATGACCAGGGGTGTGACGGCCGGGCACCGCTTCAGTGCCATGAGCCGGGGTGTGAGGGCTGGGCACCCCTTCAGTGACATGAAACGGGGTGTGAGGGCCGGGCACCCCTACAGTACTGTGAACCGGGGTGTGAGGGCCGGGAACACTTTCACATGACCTGGGGTGTGAGGGCCGGGCACCCCTTCAGTGCAATAAATCCCAGGGAGTGTGAGGCCCGGGCACCCACTCAGCACCATGACCCGGGGTGTGAGGACCGGGCTCGGTATCAGTGCTATGAATCGGAGTGTGAGGGCCGGGCACCCCTCCAGCACCATGACCCAGGGTATGAGGGCCGGGCACGCCTTCAGTGCTATGACCCTGGGTGTGAGGGCCGGGCACCCTTTCAGTGACATGACCCGGGGTGATAGGGCCGGGCACCCCTTCAATGACATGACCTGGAGTTTGTGGGCCGGGCACCCTTTCGGTGCTATGACCCGGGGTGTGAGGGCTGGGCACCCCTTCAGCCCCATGACCCGGGGTGTGAGGGCCGGGCACCCGTTTAGGTCTATGACCAGGGGTGTGAGGGTCGGGCACACCTTCAGTGCCATGGCCAGGGGTGTGACGGCCGGGCACCGCTTCAGTGCCATGACCCGGGGCGTCAGGGCCGGGCACCCCTTCAGAGCCATGTGCCGGGGTTTGAGGGCCGGGCAACTCTTCAGTGCCATGAAATGAGTGTGAGGGAAGGGCACCCCTACAGAGCTATAATCCGGGTGTGTGAGGGCCGGGCACGCCTTCACATGACACGGGGTGTGAGGGCCGGGCCCCTTTTCAGAGCCATGACCGGGGTGTGAGGGTCGGGCACCCCTCCAGCAACATGGCCTGGATTGTGAGGGCCGGGCACCCCTTCAGTGTCATGACACGTGTGTGTCAGGGCCTGATACCCCTCCAGCACC
>NW_024746383.1:0-21071 GCF_018991925.1 Homarus americanus | reverse complement strand
CATCCTCAAGACAGCACCGACGGGGAACCTGGACTGCGAGGAGTTCGACAGGGGCCTACTGGAACTCCGTAACACCCCTACCCCTGCCGGACGCTCTCCTGCCCAGGTGTTGTATGGCCGCCCCCTTCGTACTTGTGTGCCTGCCCACCCCCAGTTCTTCTTAGATGAATGGCAGATCAAGGCGGACGAGTGTGACCGCCGTGAGGCTGCCCGGATGGCCCAAGTGACAAGCCACTATGACGCCCACGCCCGCCCCCTTCCCAGGTTGGCCGTCGGCCAGCAAGTACGAATCCAGGATCCGACGTCACACCGCTGGGACAAGGTCGGGGTCGTCATGGGCCGTGGCGAGTCTCGTTCGTACCAAGTCCGCCTCCCCAGTGGTCGTGTGTGGTGGCGAAACAGACGCCATCTCCGCCCAGTGCCATCCTCTGGTGACGAACCTTCCTCCCCGTCCCCTGTGTCCCCTTGCCCAGACCAGGAACGAAGGTCGTCAGTTGATCCTCCCATTGTCCCTCGCCGCTCCCCCAGACTCATGGAAAAAGAGTCCGTAGTCGCTCGAGATTGCACTACGAGCGTAAAGGGGGAGGGAGGTGTATAGATATGTAAATACCAAGAGATGTGAACACGCCTGACGCCAAGACTCTGTTACCATTCACTGTACCATTTATTCACATGTCTGTATTACTACATATTATTATAGCATGTCTGATATCTATGCTTATGTCTAATGCCTATGTTCACTTACTATGTCCCGATATACTATGTCTGTACCGCGCTCGTCGAGTAATTAGAAGACCTCATTTATTGTCCTAGTAATGTCTAGCAACTCTCCTTGCCTAGCTAGCTAACATCCCTCAGATCGGCTTCGGCCTGCCTATGACGAGGAGTTCCTTGTGCTGGCTCCTGTTCCTGTACCGGTTGGTTATCCTGCCAAGTCTTGTACCACTTATTGAATATATCTACTGCTCGTGCTCTGGAGTTTGAAGAACCTTGTCTAGGATTTCATCACACCACAGGGCCCATCTGGGTAACCATATTTCCGTTCTTCTTCTCAGGAAGGCCAATTCATGTATATGTTTCTTTTACCAGTATGTTTTATAAGGAATAAATCAATTAAGTGAGTTTTGTAGAAAGACATCAGGATCGACACGAGGGAGTATTGCGTCGACACCGCGGGGAAATGGGGCGTAACACGTACGATCTAGCACATCTAAGGGAATGTATCATTATTGTAGGGACATTGATACTAATTAAGGAAGAGTAAAAACTGAGGGTCACTGAGGTGTGAAAAAGGAAGATGTAAGAGCATTATAATAGTGGGGGGGGGGGGGAATTACTCACAAGTGCTACAACCAACTGGGAGGGTAGTCACATTTTTTTTTTTGAGGTGTTAGTTAAGTGTTAGTTGTGTTAGTCTAAGGGTACACTGTATGGAGAGGCCTGCCAGGTTCTTAGTGGAGCTGGTTGGTCACTCTCATCTTTATTCCTCTAGTAATGTTTTATGTAGAAATGTGTATATTGAGGCAGGAGGTGGTTCAATTACTTCTTCCTGGCTGATATAGCTGGGAGGGTAATCACATTATTATTATTATTATTATTATTATTATTAATATATATATATATATATATATATATATATATATATATATATATATATATATATATATATATATATATATATATATATATGTAACCGGTCGGAATTTGCTGGACTTTAATTTCCCACTTGACTTGGGGTTTATTAAAATTTAATAGATGGTAAAGGCAGTGGAAGCGCCCCTTTGAGAAAAATCCCGAACCAGCACAAGAACACTTAAATCTACTACACAAAATGAACTGTCCGTGACCCGTGGAAGGATAGCGTCTGTGACTGGGATGAATGAGACACACTGTAAAATTTAGACACTTATATTCCCTCCAACACTACAAACACAATCAAATAATGGTACACCACTATGCGCACCTCTTAACTTAAACTTTAACCACTACTCTGGGGAATAAAAGTTATACATGACATAGAAATTATTAGAAACACAGGCAACAATAAATTTGAAGTATTAAGAAATGTTGTTTGCACACATGAACAGGCCTTAAGGGCTTTCACAAAATAATATCAGTCACTTAGGAAATGGTACTAAAAATAAGAAATTAAATACTCCACAATGAATAGGCCTTAAGGGTCTTCAACAAAATAATATCAGTCACTGAGGAATGGTAATAAAAGATAAGAAATTAAATACTCTACAATGAATAGGCCCTAAGGGCTTTCAGCAAAATAATATCACTCAACAAAATTATAGCACCCCAACAGGTGTACACTTCCTAACCTAACCTAACCACTGCTCTGGGGAACAAGGTTATACCTGAGATCAGAATTATGAAGAATTAGAGGCATTAAAAGAATCAAATCACAGTATCACTCTGGTTCCACTTAATGACACAAACATTCAAAAAAAACACTACTATCAAAATTATTTAAGAAATATTAAACTACACACGTCAAGATAATATCAGTCTGAGGAATGGTGTTAACTACACCCGTAATAAGGAAGATAAAATGTTCCTCTAGGTATCTCCTAGAGTCCTAGACTCACGGTCTCAGTGTGTGACCATTAATATACTCAGATAGCCTCAGTGTACTCCCAGTGCGTCCATGGGCAGGAAGAGAGTGAGCCAACCAGACCTTGTGCAGTTGAGAGAAACTTTAGCTTCCCGTTAGCAAGAGGGTTTCACTAGCTGCTCGGGACATGTGGGGTTGTGCACCGGAGTGGTAAGAACTGATCACCCACTGCTGATGCTGGTCCCGTGTCGTGTTAGTTGTCGGGAGCACTCGTTCACTCAAGAGATCCTTTGCTACCCCGCTAAACAGTGACAGGCCTACACTGATCGGTCCAATGGCGACAATCGCCACCCTCAATCATCAACGGCAGTCAATCTCTCGCAGTCAACTCCGGTCAACTCCAATCAAGTGGGTTCTGACGGAAACCCTGAAATGAACTCACTGTTAGCTCTAGTTTACTTTATCACTGCCCTATCTAACCCTGTCTGAGATCGAATGAGACTTACTTGTTATACTGCAATAGCGCAGCACAGGTGACTAGGCCACGTGACTATTTCTGATGGACGCGCGGAACGTCTTGTCTGTGTGAATGCTCTCCAGGACTGGCCTAGCCAGCGTCGTGTCTCCCCAAGGCGCTAGCTTGGGCCTACATGATATATTTTCCGCCTAACTAATAACTCCTTGGGACACCCGTAACATTATTCAGACTGCTAAACGATCTATAATAATTTCAAATTCAATAATAGTCCCTTAACTTCATGAATCGCATCATTATTAATTCGGTAAATTACATTTAATATCATATAGGCCTAGTTCCGCAGTCTCTCGCTACGAGCAGGCAGCGCTCCCTCCCCTCAGATGACCTTGAACGCTCAGTATCACTCATGGCGGGGCATTTGAAATTACTCTGAAATTTCTGAATATTACATATATATATATATATATATATATATATATATATATATATATATATATATATATATATATATATATATATATATATATATATATATATATATATATATATATATATATATATATATATATATTTTTTTTTTTTTTTTTTTTTATGGAGTTAGTGAGCCCGCCCAGGTCCTTGTGTAGCTGGGAGGGTAGTCACATTTTTTTTTTTTTTTTAACTAAGATGTTAGTTCAATGTTAAATGTTAAATGTTAAATGTTAAATATTAGTTATGTTAGTCTAAAGGTACACTGTATGGAGAGGCCTGCCAGGTTCTTGAGCTGGTAGGTCACTCTCATCTTTTATTCTCTCTATTAATGTTTTATATGTATATTGGGGCAGGAGATGGTTCAATTACTTTCTTCCTGGCTGATTTAAACCAACTGTGTTCTTGGAATTCTTCGTTGTCTATATTATTTATCCAGTTTTGATATGTTTCTGTGTTAAGTTCAGTCATTTTTTCCAAATATTTACAGCTTTGTTGTGTATATCTACATTGATTGCTAAGAGGTTTGCTCTCTTGTGTAGCTGTTCATTATTGATGTGGTCTGTATATTTTATGTTATATATAAATCTGAGGGCTATATTTTGTACTGTTTGTAACCTTTTAATGCACGTTTTACTAAGGGTGTTCAATGGGATGGGTGGGTAGTCCATAATTGATTTGACAAGGGCAATATAAATCTTTCTTTTGTTATTAATGCTAAGGTTCTTAAAGCGTTTTATTTTTGATAATCTTATTCTTGCCTGTCGTTCTTTATCTTTTAAGTATGTTATATATCCTCTTTTTGTTAGTTTTAATCCAAGCATCCTGCCTTCAGTGTCGTATGGGTATAGTTCCTGGTCGACTATTACTGGACTTGTTTTAATCTTGGCTATTGGTATTATCTTGAATTTGTTCTTATTTGTCCTGATTTTCCATTTTTTGTCAAAATCATTTATGTTTTTTATCGCTCTTACCGTGTAGAGTGCCATAAATTGAGTTGATTTTCCTGGGTATGATACTATTTGAGTAATATCATCAGCAAACATTACATATTCGCTAAAGGGGGTAGGTTGTGGTGTGTCTGAAGTATAAATTGTATATAGTGTTGGAGAAAGGCATCCTCCTTGAGGTACTCCACTCTCAAGATTAAACATAGTTCCCATAAAGTTTCCAATTTGAATTTGTGCTCTCCTATCATCTAAATAGTTACACAATATTCTTAGCAAGTATTCGTTAAGTCCCAGTTTTAATATTTTATATTTCAAGCCTAAATGCCAAACTTTATCAAAAGCCTTAGAAACATCCCTTAAAATTATATTGATCTGGTTACCCTTGCTTTTTTCTATTGCAATTATTTCCGTTATTGTAGCTATTGCAGTTAGGGTATTTCTATTGGGCATAAATCCATGTTGTCTGTTGTTAGTTTTCCCATGTTGTGTTAAAAAGGCTATAAGTCTTGAATTTAATATTTTTTCCAATAGTTTCCCGGTAATTTCTAATAAAGATATTGGCCTGTAGTTTAATATTTCCTTATTGTCCTTACCCTCCTTAGGAATAAATATCATTTTAGCATATTTTAGTTTGTCTGGAAAGTAACCAGTTATTAAGCATGCGTTATAAATGTTTAATAGTGTATTTAAAATGTTTTCAGGTAGATTCATGATCATATTTCGTGTAATACCTGTGAGCCCAGGGGCTTTTTCCTTAAATTTCCTCAGACAGTGCATCATTTCTCCCATGGTTATTATTTGATTATTAGGTAATAAGTTATAGTCTATATATTGCCTTGGGGTGATTCTATGTATTTGTCTTCCCATTTCTTCTTCTATCCTTTCTTCGTGTTCACTATCAAAATCTTCATTTTCCTCATCTGATATTTTAAAAACTTTTACCCATTCCCTTTTGAATGCTGACTCTTGTTCATTTTCCTCGTGCAATTTTGTTCCATTTTGGTCTTTAATGTATGGTGTTTTTTGCTTGTTGTGCCCCATCATCTTGTTTATGGAAGTCCAAAATGTTTTTGTGTCTTTAGTCATGTCAGCCGCCATTATAATATCATTCCATTTTTTATTGTTTGCTTCCTTACATGCGTCTCTTAATTTTATCTGTAGTGCTATCTGTGTCGTATATAGCCATCTGTTACTGCCGTGTCTTTCCATATACCTGTTTATTTCATTGTAATAGGTCTGGATTAATTTAACTTCTTCTGGTAGTCTGTTGTTGGGTAATGTTCTAAAGTGTGAAGTTGGAGTGTGTTTGGTTATAGATGTTTTTATTGCTGAGTGCAGTCTGTCCATTTCTGAGTCTATATCTTCTGTTGTTTTCCCTTGTAGGTTAATCGACTGGTGATTACTTAAGTCGTCTTTGAAGTTGTCCCAGTCTGTTTTACTCATTTTCAGTCTCTTTTTTATTGGTATCTGTATGGGGCTTGTTGACAGTGTTAGTATAATTGGCAGATGGTCACTGCCTGTATTATATGGTAATTGAAAAAGGCTTTGTTGTTGGTAAAAATTTTGTCTGGTGTCGATTGTGTATTGTGATTTCTCCAGGTTGGAAAGTTAGGACCCAGATGATTGATTTTCCCTAAATTTATTAGTTGATTAAGGGCGTTTCCCACGACGTTATTATTTGTATTGTCAAAAATCCTATGTCTGGCGTTAAAGTCTCCTAAGATGTACATCGGATGACTATTGTTAGCCAATTTTAATAGGTCTTCTATAGGTAAGTAGGGTCGTCTCGGTGGGAGATAAGTAGTAGCAATAATTACGTCTCCTTGAGTTGTATTTATTTTTATTGCTAGAAATTCATCCTGGAAGTCATCAATTAGTTTAAATTTTAAGTTTCTCTTAACCGCTATCGCTACTCCGTCATTTTTCTCGCCCGATTTATTTCTTTGGTTTACATAATAGTTAAAGAGTTTTATGTTGTTGTTTTCTGTCTCACCGTGACTGTTTATTAGTATAATGTCAGGGTCAATTTCTTGATATATATTACTTAGGTTAATTCTCTCGGTCTTCCAGTTTCTTACGTTGTGTTGTATTATTCTTAAAGTTCTTACTGTTTGTCTATTGTCCATTATTTCTTATACTTGGATTGTGACTGTTGAAGTGGAGACCTATCATCCTGTTTCCCGCTTCTGACTCTTCTAAACTCTGACGGGTCTACTATTTTAAAGTCATTGGTCGTAATCTTTAGTTTGTCCGTAGTAATTAGTGACCAGACATAATCTTCACTTAGGGATTTTTCTTGATATGTCCACTTGTATATCCCTCCTTCACAGTTTTTTACTATTGTCCCTCCTGTTGGTCTCGATGTTGGGATTACATGTTTTGTTGTAGTGATAACTTTTAATCCAATATCTTCAGCAGATTCAGGTTGTATATTGTGATCAGTTTCCATCTTATCTTCTCTCCTCCTACTCCTTTGTCTTATAGTCTGTCCTTTTGTTATTTCTATCTTCTCTTTGTCACTTCTAGTCATTTGTCTGGGATCTCTATCAGTCGCTTGTGTTCCTTGTGTATCAGCTGTTGCTCCTTGCTCAAACCTTTGTTCGTCTAGATGTAGTCTTTCTCTCAGTTCGCTTGCATATGTTGCCTGAAATAGTTTTTCGGATTGTGGATTCTCTGGAAATATCATCTCTGGTAGGCTATTCAATTTAAACATTTTCCTTAATTCCTCATTGTATGATCCGGGTGCAATGATATTGTGCAAATGTGCATGGATCATACTAATCATTACCTTATCATGTATTGGCTCACTCAGGTTTAATATGGTGGATTCTGGTCTATGAGCCTCTTGGACCGCTCTCTTTGCTATTTCGACGTATGTCGTATCCTTCTTGTCTTGTTCCTTTTTCCTTGTTTCTTGTTCCTTGTACTTTATCATGTGTTTTTTTATTGGGTATGCCATTGCTAACGTCCTATGTCCTATGTATGCATTCCCGTTTCTCTTACAGTTGAGACAGCCAACATGTGTATTCTTACATTCAGTGTAGGTATGGTCGTCGCCTGCACAATCTGAGCAGTACTTTTTTTCTTTTTCCGGACAGTCTCTCGTTGTGTGTTCTTCATATTTGTAGCAGGAGAAGCAAGTTTGCAGACTGATGAATGTCTCCTTCTTTATTTGATGTGGTGTGACTGACATGTTGAATATTAGAAAGCCCTGTTGTAAAACTTTCTCAGCCATTGACACTTCTTCAAAAGTAATCTTAAAAACATGAGTATAGTCTTTTATCTTAATGACTTCTTCAATCTTCATCCACCTGTTTTCGCGTTCCAGTTCATCTTTCAGGTCTTCCGATGTCTTCCTCCCGATCTCTTGGTCGACTTGACGAACGAAAACTGATCTTTTTGCTTTTTGTTCTGGTGGCATGACAACAATAAGGCCTTCATTGTAAAATATATCTCTTGCTTCTTTTGAAAGGATTTTATCTGAATCAAAGTCATCTTTACAGATTACTTTAAAACCTTCATTGGTGCTGAATATTCTAGTTAGTGGGACTTGCAGTTTGTTGTAAGTGATTTCTGCCACTTTTCCCCTTCCAATAGAGTGTCCCTTATCTCTATGTTTTATTCTAATGCTTGTTGTCATCTTCTTGATTACATCTAATCCTACCTATAACACAGGGCTCCTGCCTGGGAGCAGTGACCCCACCCCCCCCTCTTGGACGGGGGTCGGGCTCGTAGGGTTCTGCACCCAGGTTACCTGTGACTATAGTTATGTCTAAGAAAGTTGCCACCTACCGGTGACCCCCGGACAAGGGGTGCCCTGCACTATCACAGGTTCCCTTGCCGGATCGACCGTATCGCTAAGTCCCGCCTCCCGTTCAAAGAACGGAGTGCATGAGGGGGATGAAAAAAGGAAAGAAGAGGACTTAGAGAGTAGAAACAGCCTACCTACCACGCCACGTTCGGTTAGCCAATCAGAGCACCGCAGTAAACGTGCATGTATCACGCCACCGTGGGGCACCACTGATTGGCCAATCCAGGACGTAGACGCACGGGTAGTAGTCAAAATTTGGGGAGCCCAAATATTTGTTTTCCAGAAGTTGGAATTTTCCGTACAATCTGTGATGGTAATTACACCGTCACTATGTTGAGTAAGTACAATCACTAGGATTGAGTGTCCTATCACAACAAAGTTGCAGACTGCTCAAACATGCAGCAAAAGAGGCAGGTCTTCGCAGCTCCGGGTCCAGCAGTCTAGAGTGAACGGCTACAGCAATATACAATATATTGAGGTAAATGGGATCCGTCAAATATTATCGATATGTAACTGGCATTGGTTTGACGGCAAAATAAGATTTTAAATCGGCGCGGCGGGTTCACTCGCCCCAGACCGGCAAGTCGTCGAAACGTCGCGCGTATCCTCGTCGCGAAGGCCAATAACGGCACCTCTCGCCCCGTCGCGTCATTCCGACTACAGTATTCCTCGGTTCATTTCAGGCGAGATCCCATTAACGACCGGCACAGCGTCGGCGTCCGTCTACGACGCACGATCCGGATTCTCGCAGGATTCGCACCTTTCAAAAACGCGTACGGTCGTGCTCCGGTTTACGTCCGAGGCCTCTGCAAAGAACACTTCCGGGATGCGCGCCGCTCCACGACGATCCTTCCCGTACCGGCCAGATAATACGAGTTAAAGGAATATCCTTCCTTGGGCTTTAGTAAACATTTTCCTCCGGGTGTAATGTTAACCTACATCTATTGAGGATAAATTCTTTAACCTACATATTGACAATAAGACATTTGCTGTAATCAGACATATCTAGTCGCGTGTCATTTCTAAGGAATAACGAAGTGTCCGGTGCACCGCACTCTAAGAGTAAAAGCAAATGGACTCGGTCGTCCCGAAGGGAGGGAAAACGGACTCCCACGACGGGGAACGCGAGGACTCGCACGCGCCACCGATGCCGACGGACTCGACGAGGTCTATCGACCGCGAGTTGCGTACGTCATCCGGCGAATTTAGTCAATATCGTACAGTAGAGGTACACCGCAATACGGCGGTCCCTCGGTCGACGACGGGACGAACCCGCACCGTACGTGTGCCGAACGATTACGGTACTTAAATTGTTATGTGTATTGCAAATATGGATTGTTTATACAGGTATTCAAATACCATGTTACAAGAATCCCAGCAATGTAAGTTATATTCACCCAGGTTGTTTGGGTGGCAAAATATGGGAAGTTAGTCACTCTTAAGTAATGATAAATAAACCTTCGGCGCCTAGACAGAGCGGGCGGGCGGGTCGTGTTGCGTCTCTGTAACAAAGCGTGTTCGGCATTCGGGCCTTCGATGTAGAGCGGCAGAAATTGGACAGTGATTACATAAGGAGATACAGTGTACACAGGGATAGTTCATAGTGTCATCAGTGACCGATGAAGTTGTAAATAACTTAAAGTGAGCGCTCACTAGCAAGCAAGCTGGAAAGGCGCCGTGCCAGCTGAAACCAAGTCGTGTCATAGGTGCCACAGAGACTTTAAATTTTATTTTGATTGTGTGCTTTCTCAAGGACTGAAACTGTGCCTACAATACACCATTCACAGGGAGATACAGTGTACGCAGTCGCAGACGACAACTCTATAGGCAACAGAGAGTAGCTAAGTACTTTTTCTTTCTTTATTTTTTTGACATAGGTGTAGATTTATACACAGTCTGCCCCCCCCCCCCACAACAACAACAACCATGAGTTTGATATGTGATTACTGCAGGGAGACGTCGGATATGGAGGATACAGGCCTAACTAATGCAACGTTTAGGAAGTTACTAACTGCCGTAAAGCATGATGGCTGTTGCTGGTATTGCTCTGGCTGCATAGTCAAGGTGAATGAAGCGATTGCAATCCATAAGGGAACGAGTTCTCTAGGGACGAAAATAGATGAAGCAGGAGCCCTGCTGGTTGACAAACTGGAGCAAGTTGGGAAAGAAATCCTTGCTAAGACTGAGGAAGTAGCTAATAGAATGGAGGTGGTTGCTAGGAGGAGTTATGCTGACGTATTAGGAGGGCCACGGGGGGGGGGGGGTCGGAGAGTAATGCAGAATCAGTACAGGTTCTACAGCAGATTGGGACTTTGAAAAAGTGTGTCAAAGAAATGAAAATTAACCGACTTACTGTTAGGGGAGAAGAGGAACACCAGGAACGGCTCCAGCGCAGGAACAATGTAATAGTTTTTGGAGTCACCGAGAGCCAGGCGGAGGGAACTGTGAGTAAGGAAACACACGACAAGGTGCTGTTTCACAATATTTGCACAGAGGTTCTGAAGATTCCAGCAACCCCTTAGGATGTGAGGAGGCTGGGACAAAAGCAGGAGACTAAGCCTCACCCCCTCAGGATCACACTAGGGAGTGAGGAGGAGAAATGGCAAGTTATTCGGCAGGCAAAAAACTAAGCACGGAGCGAGGCATTTCGGGATGTATCTATTCACCCAGACCGCACGGTAATGCAGAGGGAACAGCACAAGAAGCTCCTGCAGGACTTGAAGCAGAAGAGGGAGGAGTCGAGGAGGAACGGGGACAGGTGTACATGGGTTATACTCAGGGGGAGGGTAGTGGAAACAAGTGTGCCGACACAGGGCCAGGGGGCAGCAGTGCACCCTCCACCCACTCAACCCCCCACCCGGGAGGCGGCACCAGCTCAGCCTACCGGACAGGAGGGAACGAGCGCCGTGTAAACAATGACATTTCTAACCACACCCTGCAAAATACAGTGTACTTAGCAAATGCTGCAGCTTCTGAGAATGTGGGTGGAGCGGGTTTATTACTAAGAGCAGAGACGTTACCGAGAACAACTTCTGGCTTGAATGTCATGTACACTAATACTGACACGTTCCTTGATAAGAGAGAGGAGTTTGAAACACTACTAAGAGTACACCAACCAGATATTGTAGGAGTTGTAGAACTGTTGTACAAGAATAGGAGAATCGACCCAGAGCAATGTGAGTTCAGTATTGCTGGATATGACTCATTTACGAACCTAACTCAAGAATCCTGCAGGAGGGGTGTGGTTATCTACGCTAGGCAAGACCTTAGAGCCAGCCAGGCGAGGGTACAGGGAGAGGATGTTTTTGAAGAGTCCAAGTGGTGTAAAATTAAATTAAAGGGAGGGGACTTACTTATCGTCGGGTGTATCTACAGATCCCCAAACTGTGGCCCACTAAATCAAAGGAACTTAAAAACCTTAATAAACAATGCGGCGATGCTCAACCCCAGCCACCTCCTTATCATGGGGGACTTTAACTATGGCGACATCGACTGGAGAAACGGGTCCACCCCGAATGACTTGAATAATCCTGCTACTCTTTTTGTAGAAACTCTGAGAGATAATTTTGTGTTCCAACATGTGAGAGACCCGACACATTACAGAGGGGAGCAAACACCCAAGCCACTTGACCTCATCATAACAAACGAGGAGGGTATGGTGGCCAAACTGGAACACCTTGCCCCAGTTGGCACCAGTCACCATACAGTGTTGTCATTCAGATTTAACTGTTACCTAGTTCAAGATAAGGCCAGGCAAAGGTGCAAATATTACAAGGGAAGTTACAATGGGATGAGGGATGAGATGAGGGGTATCAACTGGCCTGACTTATTAAGGTACAAGAACGCAGACACTACGCTGAATATCATAACTAGTAAAATGACCCATTTGATCGATAAATATATACCCAAGACCAAACCCAGTGCTTCTAGGAATACGAGGGGATCCCTACACATGAACCATGCGGCGGTCGACAAAATTAAGAAGAACACCCAGAAATTCAAGACGTGGGTTGGGTCAAACGATAAGCAAGACTGGAGGATGTATGCAAGAGCCAGAAACCAAGCAAAGATAGAGTGTAGGAGGGCTGAAAAGGAGTTCCAGAGGCTGGTTGCACGCGAGGTCAAGTCAAACCCAAAGGCGTTTTACCGCTATGCAAAGTCGAAATTGAAAACGCGAGTAGGAGTATCAGACCTGAGGCTTGAAGATGGTAGTTACGCAGATTCTGACCAGGATAAAGCTGAGGCATTGAACAGCTTCTTTTCCTCAGTGTTCACAAGAGAGGATGCAACTAACCTTCCTGCGTTTGAGGACAGACGGTTCGACACAACACTGACCCACATTGTGTTCACAGAAGAGGGTATTAGAAATAAACTGTCCAGGCTAAAGGTCCATAAGAGTCCCGGACCTGACATGGTGCATCCTAGAGTGCTAAGAGAGTTGTGCAACGAGCTTGCAGAGCCCCTGAAGATTCTGTTTTGTAAATGCCTGGATGAACAAATGGTCCCCAGTGAATGGAAAGTGGCTTATGTGAGTCCTATCTTCAAGAAGAGCGATAGTCACTCCACGAACAACTATAGACCGGTGAGCTTGACCAGCATAATATATAAGTACTTGAGAGTATTATCAGAGATGCCGCGATGGAACATCTACTACGAAACAACCTTGTAAAAGATTGCCAACACGGTTTTATGCCGGGGCGCTCTTGCTTAACACAATTGCTCAAGGTATTGGATATTTGGACCCATATTCTAGAACGGGGTGGTAATATCGACAATATTTACCTAGATTTTGCCAAGGCTTTCGACAGTGTACCCCACGAAAGGCTGAAAATCAAACTGGAAGGGTACGGAATTCGGGGAAATGTCCTAGCGTGGATAGAAGACTTTCTACATGACCGCAAGCAGTGTGTGGTGATTAATGGCACGAAATCGTCATCTGTACCTGTAACTAATGGGGTACAGCAGGGTAGTGTATTGGGCCCGCTGTTGTTTGTTTGTTTCATAAATGACATGCCTGACGTTGTACACTCCTCCATACAAATGTTTGCCGATGATGGCAAGTTATTTCGGGAAACTAAGAACCAAGCGGACTGTGAAGAGCTGCAGAAGGACCTCTGTGGGCTCCATGAATGTTCGAAGAAATGGCTGTTGAGATTCAATGTCACGAAGTGTAAGAGGATGCACCTGGGGTATACCAACGGTAAGGAGGAGTATCATATGTCCCAACGGGATGACGAAAATGCATTAGTTGAGACTGTGTGTGAGAAGGACCTAGGTGTGTATGTTGACAATGAGCTGAAGTTCTCGGGCCATTGTGAGAAGAAGGTAAATCAGGCAAATAACTTATTGGGTCTTATAAGAAGGTCGTTCAGGTATCTAGACGGTCCGTCCCTCGTGACGATCTTCAGGAGTGAAGTGCTTCCCCATCTGGAGTACTGTCACCCCATCTGGTCCCCGAGATATGCTAGGGACTGTCAGTTGGTTGAAAATGTTCAAAGGAGGGCCACCAAACTGGTGCCTGCACTGTAGGTTATTGTATCTAAGCTATTGTGCCAAGTAGCAACCCTGTACATAAGCTACTGTGCCGAGTAGCATTCATATATATTATCACGTGGCAACACTGCACGTGTTATGTGGCAACATTGCCCCGAGGCTGCCATATGGCAAGGCGCCTCAGTCTGACTGTGTGAGCCGCGCATGGCACACAGCGTCACCACTTGTATTTCTCTCATCCACAATAAACGGACTCAGTGTTACACAGTGTTTCCCTAGCCATCACTGCATTCTTCAGGGCACACTAGTAACCTTCATGGCGCAGTGTCTAGGATCTGTGGACTTACTAAGTGTGTGAACAATGCCGACAGTTACGTCTGCCGGTGATGCGCGTCGACTCAGTGTGTTGTGTTGTGTTGCGCTGTGTTTCGCCGCGATGTGCAGTGTTGCTCCATCACAGTGCGTTTTAGTGACGGTGCCAGTGTCAGTGTCAGTGTATTAGTGTGTGTCTAGAGCTGAGTTGAGCATTGGTCTGTTTTTTTTTGTGGTACCCACGGAGCACGCAGGCGTACACCCTTCTCGTGCGACATCCGGGGGACACTGACGGTCTTGCCGGACCACGCAGCTGTCCACGCTCCCTCCGCTCTCTCAGACACACGCACGCACGCACTCACTCACTCACTCACGGACAGAACAGTGGACCTGAACCATAAGCGTGATTTTTGTGCTGTTTATGTCTTATATATGTGGTTCGAGCTGTTGAGGCGCCACTTTATATATTAAACAGTGCAGTCCACGCACACACAAAGATGGGAGGTAAGAAGGGACAACGTCAAGATGGGAGACACGACTCCCCACCACCTTCCCCTCCACCGGGCACAGACTCTCATCCTCCACCTCCTGTGACGGACATCGCCACAATTCTGAGGTGGATGGACGACCGGGACGAGCGACGTAGAGAAATGGATTTTCAGAGGGAGGAGACACGAAGAGAGGAGGAAAAGTTGCGTTTTGAGGCACTATTGGCGACCCTGGCGCTAACCCACCCTCCCTCACTCGCAGGTAGCGCGCTTCAAGGCACCAGTACACTCCCTCCTCCACCACACCAGTGTCCTCCAGCTCCCAAGGCATCTGTTCAACCCCCACCCGCCCTCTCACCAGACGTCACGTTTCAGCTTTTTCGTGAGTGGAGGCGGCGTTGGACAGATTACTCCACGATGGTGGACCTTGACAGCATGCCTCCAAACAAACAGCTCATCCAACTGTGGATGTGTTTGTCGCTGGAGACCCAGAGAGTTTTGGAGCACACGTTGCACATGCCTCCCGACTCTACCTCTTCAGTGACGGATGTGCTCGACCTTTTACAGGAGCATGTTAAGGGTCGGAACAACGAGGCTTTGCGTCGCCGTGCCTTTACCAGCTGCAAGCAGGCGGAGAACGAATCCTTTGACGACTTTTTTGTACGTTTGAAGAGTTTGTCTGAGGAGATCGACGTCTGCAAGGCGCACAGCCGGGAATGTGAGGAAGCCTGGATCAAGCACGGGATCTTGACAGGTGTCAGGCACGAAGAGTTGATGCAGCGACTCATCCCCCTGGACGCTTCCTCCACACTCCAGGTGGTAGTGACTGAATGTCGGTCATACGAGGCCACCAAGTCCGCCACCTCTGCCTTATGGACCCCACCTGCTGTGAGAGCTATCTCACAATACAAGAAGGATAAGAAGGCGGCCAACAACGCGAAGGCTGCCACACGTTCTTCCACGCCTCCGCCTAGTGCTTCCTGTGGCAGCTGTGGAAAGCAGCACAGCCCCAAGACTTGCCCGGCCGCTGACGCACTGTGTCGTGGATGTGACCGTAAGGGCCACTGGTCTAACACAGACAGGTGCCCTGCACGAGGCCACAAGTGTGAGGCCTGCGGTCGCTATGGACACTACGACAAGTGCTGCCGCCAACCCAAGCCCAAAAGCCCGAGACGAGGAGGACAGCAGAGCACTTCCCTCGGGGTGGTTCGCACGCAGCCCCCTCCAGATGGCCCACGCAGCCCCAAGCAGCAGCGGAGTCACATCAGGAGGGTGGAATCGACCACACGCTCCAGGGCTACCCCTTCCCCTACTATCCGAGTCGCCGTCACACACGGTGATGTGTCGGGTCACATCGAGGTGATACCGGACACCGGCGCCGATACTACAGTGATTGGGCTGAAGCACCTCCAGAAACTGGGCCTCACCAAACGTGACCTGGGACCACCGCCGCAGCTGCTGTACTACAATGCGGACGGTTGCCAGATGCCGGACGCTGTGGGCTCCTTTCAAGCAGTGATCACCTTCGGCGACAGGTCGTGTCACGGATGGATCGACGTGCGGCCTACTCTCGCTACACCCTTGTTGTCGTGGGAGCACTGCAAGGAGTTAGGCGTGGTGCCCAGAGACTTTCCCGAGCAGATCCCAGCTGCTCGGTACACCGCCAGCAGGGTGCGTGAGTTAACGAGCGACGCGCCTGGCACTGCCACACAGAGCTGCCCAGAACCCGCGTCCACTCCCACCCACACAGGACGCTCCCCTGCCCAGATCCTGTATGGTCACCCTCTCCGCTCTTGCGTTCCTGCACACGTCAAGGCCTTTGCGAAGGACTGGCAGACCAGAGCCGAGAGCTGCGACTGCCGCGCCGCTTCACGTGCCCAGGACGCCAAGGCTCGGTATGACGACCGTGCCCGCCCTCTTCAGCCAGTGGAGATTGGTGCCCTTGTCCGCGTCCAGGACCCGACGACGACACGTTGGGACAAGGTGGGCATAGTGATGGGCGTCGGCCAGTCGCGGGACTACAAGGTCAGGATGCCGAGCGGCCGTGTCTGGTGGAGGAACCGCCGCTTCCTCCGGCCAGTCCCACCCCCTGCTGCTGGCCCCCTGACCGAGGACGAGTCACCTACACCTCACGAGGATCCGCCCCACAGTGCACCTCGACGCTCGGAGCGACTTAGGACTAAGAAGTCCGCTCAAGACAAAGACTATGAGCGTAAGGGGGGAGGGAGATGTAGGTTATGTATCTAAGCTACTGTGCCAAGTAGCAACCCTGTACATAAGCTACTGTGCCGAGTAGCATTCATATATATTATCACGTGGCAACACTGCACGTGTTATGTGGCAACATTGCCCCGAGGCTGCCATATGGCAAGGCGCCTCATTCTGAATGTGTGAGCCGCGCATATCACACAGCGTCACCACTTGTATTTCTCTCATCCACAATAAACGGACTCAGTGTTACACAGTGTTTCCCTAGCCATCACTGCATTCTTCAGGGCACACTAGTAACCTTCATGCACTTCGGCACCTCAGCTACCCTAAGAGATTGGAGCGCCTGAACTTGCCTAGCTTATACTACAGACGGGCAAGGGGGGACCTAGTTGAGGTGTATAAGCATCTCAGGGGGCACTACTCAGTTGCATGTCCTTACCTGGAGCTGGTGGACGCTCGCTCCACAAGGGGTCACAGCTCAAGATTGAAGAAGCCGCAAGTCCAGAAAACCGTGAGGGCAAACTTTTTCGGAGTGAGGGTTGTAAACTCTTGGAACAATCTACCAGAGAGTGTTGTGACGGCACCGAGTGTGAGCTCTTTCAAGAGAAGACTTGACCAACACTGGAGCGGGTTCAGGTACATTCAGGAGCCGGTGCATGCCCAGTATTTGCCAACAGTGCGTGACAGAGACGTGACCGATCGCCCAAGCGGCTAACAAGCCGATCAGTGGCGAAGAGGATAAAAGTAAAAGTAAGTGTGAAATTTTATGTCGAATAAATAAACAAACACCCCTCCCTCGTTGGCTACCTCTCTCCTCGTGCTCCCAGAGAAAACATGGGGGATAATTTTATGCTTTAAGGTGTTTATTTTATGTGATATCTCAGACTAAAGTTAGGAGATTACAATTTGCATTGCTGGAATCCTTGCAAGACAGCCAATAAGTTGAATATAAATGTCATATATTTTGGTCATGATATAAAAATTGTAGTACATTTTATAATATAAAGTTTTTGAACTGTATTTTTGGGTAGATTTACATAAATATCCTCATTTATTGTCATCCATTTATATGCACACTCCATACCCAAAGAAACGTAAAATAAATAAACGAGCCGGGTGCAAAGCCGGAGCGTACAGGCACGAATTTGATTACGGCAGTAAAATTGGCACATCCGGCGGAAATTAGGGCACGTTTATATTCCAATTAATCGGTACGTTACAAGAATGGCATCAATTTTAAATGTATTCACCCGGGTGATTTCAGTGGCATTTTAAAAGGAGAGAAGCCGAGTAGGACCGTCAAATAAAGACACTCCGACCCGCGGCTGAGACCGTCCAACGCGTCACCCGAACCCCACCCCTCGCTGGCCGAATATATACAGAGTTACATTTGATTTGGACATAATGATTGAATACATTTAGAGGGTTGTACAGTACAGGAGTTGTGTGTGTTTTAGATGGCAATAGTGTATAGATATGTTTGTGTGGGGTGAGTGTATACTGTAGAAAGAATGAATTTAGATGTTTTAGTTGAAGTTGGTTTGGGAATTAGTATAATGTGTGTTATTAGATAATCGTTTATACATTCGTCGGAGTAATCCGTTCGTTTCGATTGCAGACGAGCGAGCCGAGACGAACGGAGACGGATCGTACGGTTGGCGCGGGAGAGCCCGTCGGAGTCGCTTCGGACGAAGACGCCCGTCGACGCAGAAGAAGACGCGCATTGACACGGCATCGCGACGTACACGTCGTGCCCGAGCGGCGCAATTCCTCCGAGGACGATTTTAATGTGTCGGGGCGTAAAATTGACGCACGTTCCGCGACGACGTCTATAACGTCCGCGGCGCGGTCTTTACTCGTCCTCTGCGTACATAGAATAATTTATATCTTTTGTGTACTTAGAATAATTCATATGTGTTGTGGACTTAGAATAATTTATATCCTTTGTGGACTTATAAAAATATATATCCTTTGTGTACATAGAATAATTTATATCCTTTGTGTACATAGACTAATAACCTGGGATACTGATGCATAAAGGGTACGCATGCGTCCCATAATGTTAGGTATACTGCCAGATTCTGGGGTCACTAAATCTAAGGGGATAACTTACCTCTAATGTTAATTTGTAAGGGTCGCTGCCACCAGACCCCCTCTGGACAGCATGTAGCTCGTTAGGTAGCGGGCAGAGTGGACTAGGCATTGGGTTAGGTTTTCCGTTGACCAGATCGATAAGGGTAAAGAAGGGTGAAACCATAACATGTCTTAATTGATTTATTCCTTATAAAACATACTGGTAAAAGAAACATATACATGAATTGGCCTTCCTCAGAAGAAGAACGGAAATATGGTTACCCAGATGGGCCCCAGACTCTTACATTGATGGCGTGTTATCCATCTATTTATTGCATAACAATCTGTGACCACCTTACCTCGGTGGTTCCTTCTTACAATATCCCTTAACACATCAGACTGTTCCACCTGTGTGGAATCTAGCACCGTCGGTTATCATACATAGTAGCACCATCTCAAGACACCTGTTACACTCCATACCTGCAAGTATGTGACTCCTTGTGACCTTTAGGTATACACAACAGGCACCTCGTTCGCACACCGCCCTCGGTGGGTAAAGACGAGGGCTTCACCTAGAGACATACCTTATTTGTGACTATTCATCTGGAGTGGTGCGCTGGAAATCCACAGGTTCACAGTGGATTGGCATAGCGGGGAGTAGTCCCCACCTGTTGTGACGCTCAAAGGGACAACGGCGACCACATGGCACCTGAGGTGGCGGTAGAACGAGGAAGACTGAGAAATAATGTCTGACGGGCGGTTATCCCACCCCTTAACACATTCCTATTACACTTATATATCCGACAAAGCTTTAAGCTGTAATAACTTCTATTTATCAACGTTAATTATAGGGCACTGACCTGAGGTGGCGGTAGAAGAAGAAGAAGAAAAATGCTAGTGACAGGGGGGAAGGAGGTTCAGAGGAAGAATAAAGGGAGGATGGAAGTGAATTTTAGAAGGAGAGAACAGGTGCAGTGGCTAAACACCGCTTGCGTGAGGGGGTAGGCAAAATGCCCTGAGGGTGCAACAATCACAATCAGGACGAGGCAGAGGGAGGGCGGGAGCAGGTCCGGGCAAGCAAAGGGCCAAGGCGGGTGCTCTGGTTGTCGTCTAGCTTAGGCAGTGTTGGCAAAGCGGAGGAAGAACCGCCCCGCCACGGCGGCGGTACAAGCCGAGAAGCGCAGGTGGACGGACGCACAGGCCACACACGAGCAAATTAACAGAGAAGGTGAAAACATGGAAATTTTGCTAGTCGTAGGGTTGTTTGGAGAAAGAAGAAGGTAAAGTCTTTGAGCTATGTCAAAGAGGAACAGAGCGAGTTGGAGGAAGGGTTTTGAATCTTTGAGCTTGAAATGTCAAAGTATTCATAGTAAGGAAGGATGAGCGTATCGTAGGAGAGTTTTTAATAATAGCAGCAGACAGATTTGAGCTTTTTTGTCCAATTATGAACGGAGACGAGAATAAATATAGGCTGAATGGTTTCAGTCTTGAGTTAGGTCGATTTTATTGAGAATTGGATGTCACAGACGTTGGGTATGTTTTGATTTGTTTCTGAGAGTTGTGGGTCTTTCAGCTATGTCAGAGAGAGTTGGAGGAAGAGTTTTGAATCTTTGAGCTTGAAATGTCAAAGTATTCGTAGTAAGGAAGGATGAGTGTATCGTAGGAGAGTTATTTAGTAATAGCAGGGGACAGATTTGAGCTTTGTCAAATTGTGAACGGAGATGAGTGAGATATAGGTTGTTTGGTTTCAGTCTTGAGTTAGGTCGATAATGTTGACAGTGGCTGGTATAGAGGTTGGGTATGTTTGATTTGGTTTTGGAGAGTTGTGGTGTTATGAGAGGCTTTGTCTGGCGGGGGTGTTGTGTTTGGAGATTGGTTGTGGGAGGGGGGGGAGTTTGTGTTTGGGGATTGGCGGGGGTGGAGGTTGTATGTTGATTTGAGGTGAATTAGAATTGCTTAGGGGGGGTTGTTGTGTGAGTGTGTATGCGTTTGCGTGGAAATGTAGTAAGGGGAGAGGGGGAGGGTTAGGATAATTGTTATAAGGTCAGGTATGGTTCGGTTGTCGGGAGGAGGGGAGAGGAGAGGAGAGGAGAGGGGAGGCGAGGAGAGGAGAGGGGGACTTAGGAGGTTTTAAGAATGTGAGGTATGGAAGGACTCTTAGTGTGATGGCGATTTAAAGGCTAATGAACAGTTGTATTGAGCTCAAGTAGGGTTTTTGTAGGAGGAT
>NW_024746382.1:0-14654 GCF_018991925.1 Homarus americanus | reverse complement strand
AAAAATGCAGTAAAGTACACTTACTTTGAGGTGTGTTGATGATGACGATGGGAATTAGAAGTGGGGGTGGAGGAGAACGGACAAGAGAAGGAAGTGAGGATGGAGGAGAAATCACCTTTCAGTGGACCCATGCTTGATGCAGCAATTTCACCAATAAAATTTTAAGTTCACTAGGTGTAATTCAAGATTATTTTATTTAAATCAACACTGCACTGTGCTATGTATTATCAATATGTTAACTACATTTCAGAATGACTAATAATTTTAATGTAAAAATTCAAAAAATATTCAAGACACGCCAACAAAACGATGTTCACTCCACTGTAAACAAAGCCAAACTGACTCTTGGTGGGTGATTCAAGCGGTTGATGGGCGCACAAAAAAATAGTTCCCTGTACTGCATATATTATCAATATGTTAACTAAATTTTAAAATGACTAAGAATTTTAATATAAAAAATGCAAAAATATTAAAGAGCACAACTTTCTTGATATTCACTCCACTGGAAACGAATGTAAACATAGAACAGATTACTGAATTGGCAGACTAGCCCATCAGCTGATGCTCACAACAAAACGCGTTTGTCGTAAGGATTTTGTTAATCGAAGTTTTGTTCATTAACCGATTTGAAGATCCTTATGGGAGGTAATTCGTTAACCGAAATTTTGTTAATTGAACCGTTCGTTAACCGAGGGACCACTGTATAGTAGTACCGAGTGTTTTATTCTGAGGTACTTGTATTAGGTATGTGCATATCGCCGCTAACTCTCTATTACACATTAATTGTTGGTTACCTTGACTGGCCATGCATGCAGCCACTTTCCACACCAAGACATTAGTCACGTACACAGCTACTCTCCGTATCTACACAACCAAAACAGTGTTGTATGAATAAATGAAGAGTATAACATACCGGTATACAGTATAAAAAAAAACAGAATAAAGTTATATTAGCTCTTGAGATTTACTCCAAATGAAGGTTTCTGAGGTTTTGCTTAAAGATTTAATGAAAAAATATGAAAATTTCATAAATGTTAAATGTTAAAATTGATTTGAAAAAAGCTTTTTCAGAATTATGAAAATACGTTAAAACAGAAATAATGTTAATCATAGATTTAAAAGTACAGTACTGTATATAAAAACATCAGAAATGATAACAGCAATGCTTGTCAGATAGTGGAATAATAACTGCATTTGTGATGTGGAATTATGAGCAACCAAACCTGCAAACTTGGCTTTTATAAATGTAAAATTGCAGGGTTTTTTAACAGTGGATATTTTAGCCATGACTGTACAGTATAATGAAAATTACATGGGAGTTTGGGATATTTATTTTAATAGTGTATCTACACTTCACATCATATTTTTTGTATCCAGTGGTTGAAACACTTTCTGTAATTTTTTGATAACCTAATTATGAAGACTATTTTTGGTGGATGTATGTTTTCTATAACTACCCATTTTGATGCATGCATTTGTATGGATTTGTAAGCATATTTTGCATGCATATTTATTAACATTTACCATAACTTGCTTTACATTTACAATCATAAGTAATTTACTTAATTTTATGTAATTACAGTATGTATTATATTTTTATTTTTATTTGTGATTAGTCTTGCTTTAGCCGAGTGAATATTTTTTGAGTCGTATATATCAAGTCAAGCATCAACATGAACGTTTATCCTGTCCTGCACAAAGAGTAATCTGCTCTAGAAACATTATGTATTTTATTATTAATTTAGATTTTTATTATTTTACTTTTTCTGTAACATGTTATCTTAAGCAATAACAAATTAAGCCTTGGTCACCCATGAAAGTTACAGTAAAAGTTAAGTTTACCTTTATCCTTATTTTGCTATATTTCTTTTTCTAACTTCCCTTCACTATGCATCACCTTTTAGACTGTTGTATGTTCTTAAACTCCATGCTGTCATATTTCAAGTAATATTGCTTTGTTACTGTTGTGTTACCTTTCTTTTTCTCAATCTCTTAGTGTTTTTCTTTCATAAAATCATTTTGTTTGATGTTCACTTTTTCTTATATCTGTTTTTTCTGTGTACTTTATTATTGTTTTTCTTTCACATACCAAAATTTTATTGTAGGTGTAATCACGCACATTATTTTTAGTAAGGCAACTGATGAGTGTACCTAGCAGCTAAACCAACAAGTAGTATTATACAGTAATGTGAATGTTTTGAAAGTTGGTGTTGAACAATGTTACCCATTCTTGAGTATAGGACAGTGAATTATGATTACTTGAGAAAATCCAATCATTTGTGGAAATCTTGATTTACTACTGCACCTGTGTATTCAGGCTAAAGAAATTTTCATGTTTCACTTACTGTAACATATTTAATTGAGAATGGAGTAAAGATAATAAGTAGATAGAAAGCCTTGGTGATCATGACTAATTATCTTAACTTTTGACTGAATATTATAGATGAATGGATGTCAGTTTTGTTACAGCTTAGTCATGTTGGCCTTATTAAGTGATCATCCCTGTACCCTAAGTATTGTCATCCAGTACAGCTGTGTCAAACTACGCATTATTATAATAGGTGTAATTGAGCAACTCTGCTCTATAAATGACACATTTGAAAATTCAGTACAAGAATGGATGTGGGAAGAGGAAGAGGAATAAATGAATAACTGGTAGTCATTGCATGAAGAGCAAGTGTAACATTGTAGGTGTCCAACCTATTTAACAATTAATTGCAAAATGTTGTAATTAGCTGCAAGAAAGTGGAATGAGAAAAGAAATATGAAATGAGAAACAGGAATTTGATAGTGGTGGTAGACTATGCAAAAAAAAATCAAGTATCGAGAGATATAAGCAGAGAAAATATTTAAAAATGTACTGTAAGTTTAAAAAGGTTTTAATGATTAAAAGATCCCCCCCCCCCTATTTTTACTTTCATGGGTGACTAGCCGTAAATAATATATTTATTTTCTAATTTCTCAGATTGTTAATCATTTTGGTGCTTTGTTTATTCAATACATATAATTCTTAATATTGTGATTTTGCTTGGCAGTATTGGTTAGAATCTGGAATAAATAAGTTTTCTTTAATACAGTATGTGAACTACAGCTCCATTGAGAAGTTTTAGTTTAATATTGTTTTAAGTAAAGTGATTATAAATGACTACTGGTGTGTGATGGAATGGTAGTTTTGTTAGCTACATATTCTTTGTTATGACACCATTGTAAAAAATATATATTTTTCAGATATATGGAAGAAGACAGAGATTTGGAATCGGTTATGCTACGAAAAGGGCTTCATCTCTCGCCACTCAGAAGAGAAACTGGTGTATAATTACTATACTCAAACGGCTTTTGCAAAAATATGATCAGCCTTGTTACTTTGTGTGGGATGTGGTATGATGACAAGGATAATGGGTCATAAGTTTTTACATCGTTGGTGGCTGATCTTGGTGTGTCTCAGATCTAACTGTTAACAGATCCTTAAGCTTATGTCCTTAATTCGTTAACTTAATGCAGTAGCTGTTTTTATCCTTAAGTTTTGTAGCAATTTATTATATACTGCTCTTGGAAAATTATAACAACTGCTTTATTTATATAAAATAACAGTTAAGATCTTCCATTCATGCCACAAGAGAAACTGCAATTTATTTATTTATTTTTTCTGTATAGGAAGCATACTTTAATTGGTGTGGTCACATTTTGCTGGTACATTTGGGGAACTGTTAAATGGTCTCCAGATTTTCTCCTCTGTCTTTGTAATGTACAAACTGAGATGCCTGATACCTTTTCTGCAGTGTAAGTGAAATTAATTATGACCAAAGTTGTGAGGCTTTGCAAGTAATGTGACAATAAGTCAGTTTTTCGATTAGTGTTCACGAATATCTCCCCAGATGCGTTGGATGTGCCTACTAACATCTTTAACATTATTGGTGAGACTCAGAAGCACCTTGTCATGGTATTCCTGTTGAGAGTATTGTTGTTGTAAATCAAGTAAATGCGTTGTATAAGTTGTTAACTACTGGAATGAAATTTGTCATTTTAACCAATTGTACAAGTGGTGTCCTATGGGGTGGCAATTATTTCAAGCATGCCAATATTTCAGTTTGCATGTTGAATTTATATCTCTTAACATAACTTCCTTGTAACTTGAGAGGTGTCAAGGTAAAAAGGAATTGATGAAAACTCTGAACATTGTGGTTATCAGTATTAGTTGAATTCCAAAAAAAATACTGTGCCTTTAACATTAGATCTGCAGCAAATGTTTATACAATACGTATAGTTAATTGTAAAAAAAAAGATAATGGAACTGCTAATGGTTTATTGGTTAATTGGCAGGCTCATTATGCTAAGGATGAACCACCTGTGCTTGGTCTGTTAATGTGGCTCAAGATCCACTCTCTTGATGTTGCTGCATTTCTCAGCTGGCTTCTAAGGGCTAGTGAGGAAATATGATCACTGTACAGTAGACAATCTTGTTACTTTTATACTCTTAACTCAACCAGTAAAAGCTGCTGAATTGTTTTATTGATCGATGCTTACATTTGTCAGACTAATTTCATTGTTGGTATACAATATGCTCTCAAATTTTCATATACTGTATTTTTCAGCAAGCTTCTTCAGGAGAGCAATAAGAAACAGAGCAGTATACTTTTGTTGTGATGAATACTAAACATAATCTTTTTACTATGATTTCTAGCTTTAACTTGTGCATTTGTATATATCATCTCTGATAAGTAAAAAAAAAAAAATATTTTGCATGGAACTCACATATGTTTTAATGATAGTAGTACACTAGAAATCACTCGTATAAAGAATTGCAAGTCTCTATCGAGGAGGATGTACAAGTGTTTTAAAAAATCTGATATGCGGCATGTTTTGGCCAGAATGGACGGGTTTTCACTTGATAGTGATGTACAAAGGCCAATATATGACACTTTGCATTTTGAATTGACAGTTGTAAAGCATGAAATGAGAAATATAACATAAGACGCAGGAGACATATACTTTGAGTTCAAGCATTCACTCGGACACTCAACACAATGAATGCACGAACTCTAAGTATTTGTCTTTGTCATTTGTTGCTATATTTCTCGGTTCATGTTTTACATTCAGATTGCAAAACGTCATTTATTGGCCTTCGTACGTCACCACCAACTGAAAAACTGTTCATTTGGGCCGGAAAAGCTGTAGGTCTGTTCTTTCAGTCAAGTGGGCAAAGGTTAGCTTGATCAGGTATGTGTTGAAGATGTTAACCTGTTTATAGCGAGTTTCAGCAAAGTCCAATCAGAGTGATACCAATGTTAGATTGTGTACATGTGTGTATATGAATGACGAAAAGGAGTCTGTCATTGTTTGTGTTATGCATTAGAAGTGCAAAGGCAGATATTCTTTTTCCTATGTAGAATTATTTCTTAGTCTTGTATTTAATATTCAGGTCTCTGTTGATTCAAATCATAATGATGTAAATGGATTCATGCTCTAATTTATACAATTTTTTATAGATTCATTGTCTCATCAACAGTACATTGAAGCTGATATTGGCTGTTGTTTCATACTGTATCATTATTTACCATGGTGCTCTTAGTAAATGAAATCTTTAAATTACTGCTGGTTTCATTCGTCAACTGTAATCTTAGTCAGTGTGACTAACAGGGTAGAAAGGCCATAGTGCAGGGCTGGCAAACCTATGACACAGGTGCCCAAGGTGGCACGCGAGAAAATTTTCTTGGCATGTGGCATCCCATGGGTTATGGAATTTCATCCTTATGGAATTATGAAATTCAGAACATAATTTCAAGTTATGAAATTTTTTTTTGACCTTAGGGAGTTTTGAAATTTTTAAAAAATTAAACAAATTGTGATTTTTAATAAAAATTTATACAAAAACCATAAAAATATTTCGTTTGGATGCACATGTAGTGTCCACAAGGCAGTTGGAAGGCTGCTCACCTCCCCAGTTGCCAGCATTCACCTCAACAATGGAGTTGCTCGGTTAGAATTCTTTCCCCAGATTGTGTTCATTTATGCAGCTGTGTTACTGTGTACCCTTATTCATGATTGGTGGAAAAAGACCAAGTTGAAGTGAAAGCAGTGGTGATAAAAGATTCAATAAAGGAATTGCATTGGAAATTAAACTTGATATATTCCTGCAGGACTCAACGTCATTTTTGGTAAGTAAAATTTGAGTGATTTGCTCATTTATTATGTTGTTACAACATTAATGACTCATTGTTTGTGGTTAAAATCATATAATTTGTATATGTGCTTGTGTCACGTTTTTGGGCCTCAAAATATTTCCTTAAAAACGCATATCAACTTTTATAATGAAGTACTGCACAGTATATGGGAAAAGTGGTTTTGCTTTACAGAATATTAAGCTGTGGAAAGATTTTCCCAAATGGAACCCTTCTTTGACCTGTGATATATATATATACATATATACATATATACATACATCCTTGACCACCGAAGGGTCAAGACGTACCTGGCGCTCCTCTCGGAGCAGCCAGGTCAACTGTTTAGTTGGCCCATACCAACCCCCTCCCCTGAACCCTCCTCCCCACCGGAATATCAACAAGTTCTCGCCAGAAGTTACAATTTCATTTAGGAAAGGAACGGAACCAGTGTTAAACAGAGGTGAACAGTGCTTAAGTCAGTGAGAACAACTCAACAGTAACAGTCGTACCCAAGTTAACCTTCACACAGTGAGGTCCCAGGTACCCAGTGATAACGGCCCCCGCGAGACCCAACAACAACCACCGATGTGTTAATCCGTCTACGATAGGAAGGCCTGGGACCAAACCTCACTCATGTAACACCATCTGTGAGGGAATTACTACACCACATGTCCCTCATAACACCATATGTGAGGGAATTACTACACCACGTGATGCCCCTCATAACACCATCTGTGAGGGAGTTACTACACCACGTGAGGCCCTTCATAACACCATCTGTGAGGTAATTACTACACCATGTGAGGTCCCTCATAACACCATCTGTGAGGTAATTACTACACCACGTGAGGTCCCTCATAACACCATTTGTGAGGGAATTACTACACCACGTGAGGCCCCTCATAACATCATCTGCGAGGGAATTACTACACCACGCCAGGTCCCTCATAACAACATCTGAGGGAACTACTACACCACGTGAGTTCCTCCTAACACCATCTGGGAGGGAGTTACTACACTATGAGTTTGCTGTTCAACACCTACATTAATCTGTATGTTCACTGTATGTTCCATTACCTTTCTCTAATGAAGGCTTTTGTTAAACCACCAATGTATGTAATAAGTCATTTATGTCCAATGTATATTTTCAGCCTTCGGGCTGCAGAATTTTTTCAATAAACCGTTAATTATTATTATTATTATACATATTTATTTATGTTTCGGGTTTCGGTTTCACTTTCCGCGAGATTTCTCATTTACGCAGTACCTTGCCAGAACCGGACTCTCACTTTTCGCAGTGCATCTACTCATATACACTGTGAAGTATAATTTTATTTATTTTTTTTATTTACCTCATAAAATTCATACAAATTACTCAGTCAGAATATAATTTACATTGCTGGAATTATTACAATATGATTATCATTTTGAATATAAACATCATGGATTTTGTATTAGACATACAAATTTTAGATCTAATGTAATAATTTGGTTTACACAAATCAAATATTTTATCTTTTGTGCAAAATATATGAAGTTTACATTCAAAATATTCCATGACCTGCAAGGAATCCAGAAATGTCAATTATATTATCCTAACTTTAGTCTTGAGTTATTATTTATTACAGGACTAAAATTGTAAATATACTATTTCCCCCAAACATTTCTCTGGTAGGGAGGGAAGGTGGGGGGTAGGGAGGGAGGGACCGACCCAGCTAGGGCTGAGGTGGGGTATTTTGATTGACAGATAGTGTCCTTGAAGAATATTTCTTTGTTTATAAGATATTTGTTTTAGCTCATAAAATTCATACAAATTACCCGGCCAGAATATAATTTACATTGCTGGAATTCTTACAAAATGATGATTATTTTGAATATAAACATCATGGATTTTGTATTAGACATACAAATTTTAGATCTAATGTAATAATTTGGTTTACACAAAGCAAATATTTTATCTTTTGTGCAAAATATATGAAGTTTATATTCAAAATAGTCCCTGACCTGCAAGGAATCCAGAAATGTCAATTATATTATCCTAACTTTAGTCTGAGGTATTATTTATTACTAAACATGAAAATCTAGTGTTTTCACCCAAACATTAATCAGAGAGGTAGGGCCAGTGAGCTGGGAAGAGTGGGGGGAGTTGAGTCCATTATTTGAATGGACATTAACCTGGCGACTGTATTTCTCTTAAATATTAATTGTGTGTGCATACCATCATAAAATTAAGATGTTATTTTTACTACAACATAGGTATTGTGTCAGAAAAAGTGTAGTTTGGGGGTGGGCCAGTCTCTATTTGAATTAATCCCATATGTTCTGTTGTTCACTTTACGCGGTTTTCACTTTCCGCGGTACCCCATGGGTTCAAATCGGGGTACTACTGTGTGTGTGTATATATATATATATATATATATATATATATATATATATATATATATATATATATATATATATATATATATATATATATATCATAAGATCCACAATGAAAAATGTGATAAGATAGTTCTTGATAAACACACAGAGGGTGGAATAATTTATACCTAGGCCGTGATTCACATATCTTCAAGTTGCCTCTCGAAGATGTCTGAATTAAAGATGAAAAGCTATGCTCCGTTGTTTCTTTTCCGTGAGATTTTTTATCGATATATATATATATATATATATATATATATATATATATATATATATATATATATATATATATATATATATATATATATATATATATATATATATATATATATATATATATATATATATATATATATATACAGGTAGTTCTCCTATAACGCGATAATTGTGTTCATGTAAAATATCGTGTTATAGAAAATCGCGTAATAGAAATAACAGGGCTTATGGAGAAAATAGGGTTAGGTGCAGATTACTCGAAATCGAAAAAATTTAGTAGTTAGCCTAATACAAAGGATAGCACAGTCTAAATAAATGTTACATTCATATCTAATAATGAAATCATACAGTAAATGTAACACTTTAGTTGATGGGGGAGAAGGGTGATTTTGAGGTTGATAAAATCGAGCTTCTCTTCAAGTGTTATATCCTTTCTTTTACGATCATCACCGGGAATTCTATCACCAGAACGCTTCTCGTTGATATTCTTTACAGTACTATATTCACAGTTAATACAGTGGGGTATGCTATAACGAACGAAACTCCTACAACGAACATTATTTAATTTTTTTTTTGTTTTTTTCTAATTTATTGTTTTGTTATTACAAATATTAATGATATTCTTTATTTCAGGGGTTTAGATACATATTTATGCACTTTTTTACAATTTTTACAATTTTATATTATATTTTTCAGTGTTAAGTGGTTGTATTTGGGGGCCTGGAACGGATTAATCCTATAACGAACGAATGCTATAACAAACAAGGTTCTAGAACCAATTAGATTCGTTATAGCATACCCCACTGTACCACAAAATTGGAGAAATAGTAAGCAAAAATCGCGTTATAGCAAACAAGCGTTCGCGTTATACAAATATCGTTCCTAATTCATAAATCGCGTTAGAGCAAATTCGCGTTATCAAAACACGCTATAGCAGAACTCACTGTATATATATATATATATATATATATATATATATATATATATATATATATATATATATATATATATATATATATATATATATATATATATATATATATATATATATATACATATATATATATATATATGTAATATTCAGAAATTTCAGAGTAATTTCAAATGCCCCGCCATGAGTGATACTGAGCGTTCAAGGTCATCTGAGGGGAGGGAGCGCTGCCTGCTCGTAGCGAGAGATTGCGGAACTAGGCCTATATGATATTAAATGTAATTTACCGAATTAATAATGATGCGATTCATGAAGTTAAGGGACTATTATTGAATTTGAAATTATTATAGATCGTTTAGCAGTCTGAATAATGTTACGGGTGTCCCAAGGAGTTATTAGTTAGGCGGAAAATATGTCACGTAGACCTAAGCTAACGCCTTGAGGAGACGCGACGCTGCCTCTCTCTCAGTCGCAGGGAGGATTCATACAAAACAAGACGTCCCTGCGCGTCTGTCACAGAAATAGTCACGTGGCCTAGTCACCTGTGCTGCGCTATTGCAGTATAACAAGTAAGTCTCATTCGATCTCAGACCGGGTTAGATAGGGCAGTGATAAAGTAAACCAGAGCTAACAGGAGTCTATTTGTGGTTTCACAGAACCCACTTCTGACCGAGAGCGACCGGAGCTTGACTGCGAGATTGACCGCCGCTTGAGACTGCCGCTGGACGACATTGAGGGTGGCGCTTTGGTCGCCATTGGACCGACCAGAGTAGCCCGTCAATGTTTTTAGCGGCACCAGAGGATCTCTTGAGGGAATCTAGTCACCCACCCGACGGGCTTCAACACGCCGCTCACACGATACGTCCCGAGCCGCTTGGTGAAACCCTCTTGCTAACGGGAAGCCAAAGCTCCTCTCAACTGCACAAGGTCTGATTGGCTCACTCTCTTCCTGCCCATGGACGCACTGGGAGTACACTGAGGCTATCTGAGTATATTAATGGTCACACACTGAGACCGTGAGTCTAGGACTCTAGGAGATACCTAGAGGAACATTTTATCTTCCTTATTACGGGTGTAGTTAACACCATTCCTCAGACTGATATTATCTTGACGTGTGTAGTTTAATATTTCTTAAATAATTTTGATAGTAGTGTTTTTTTGAATGTTTGTGTCATTAAGTGGAACCAGAGTGATACTGTGATTTGATTCTTTTAATGCATCTGATTGTTCTTCATAATTCTGATCTCAAGTATAACCTTGTTCCCCAGAGTAGTGGTTAAGTTAGGTTAGGAAGTGTGCATCTGTTGGGGTGCTATTCATTGTAGAGTATTTAATTTCTTATTTTTTATTACCATTTCCTCAGTGCCTGGTATTATTTTGTTGAGAGCCCTTAAGGCCTATTCATTGTAGAGTATTTAATTTCTTAATTTTTATTACCAGTTCCTTGGTGACTGATATTATTTTGTTGAAAGCCCTTAAGGCCTATTCATTGTAGAGTATTTAATTTCTTATATTTTATTACCATTCCTCAGTGACTGATATTATTTTGTTGAAAACCCTTAAGGCCTATTCATTGTGGAGTATTTAATTTCTTATTTTTTAGTACCATTTCCTAAGTGACTGATATTATTTTGTGAAAGCCCTTAAGGCCTGTTCATGTGTGCAATTAACATTTCTTAATACTTCAAATTTATTGTTGCCTGTGTTTCTAATAATTTCTATGTCATTTATAACTTTTATTCCCCAGAGTAGTGTTTTAAGTTTAAGTTAAGAGGTGCGCATATTGGTGTACCATTATTTGATTGTGTTTGTAGTGTTGGAGGGAATATAAGTGTTTAAATTTTACAGTGTGTCTCATTCATCCCAGTCACAGACGCTATCCTTCCACGGGTCACGGACAATTCATTTTGTTTAGTAGATTTAAGTGTTCTTGTGCTGGTTCGGGATTTTTCTCAAAGGGGCGCTTCCACTGCCATTACCATCTATTAATTTTTAATAAACCCCAAGTCAAGTGAGAAATTAAAGTCCAGCAAATTCCGCCCGGTTACATATATATATATATATATATATATATATATATATATATATATATATATATATATATATATATATATATATATATATATATATATATATATATATATATATATAAGATCGCATTGAGAATTTATCGTGTTTATACGTATATTAACGAAAAATTAGCTAGACGTAGACTAACTCCTGAGAAAATATATAAACCGTTTCCACACTCCACCGCAAGGGTAAAGTGTGAGGAAACAGGGGGCTGCCAAACAAACCATTATACTAGGGTAACTTAACTCATGTGCGACCATATCAAGAGGCTCTATAGCAGGGGTTCTTAACCTGGGGTCCATGGAATTGAATTGAATTGTAACAGTTTATTTAGCCAGAAAAATACAGATACAGAGTGGATAATAATAACAATATTAACATGGCTGAGCCAGTTGAGAACCTGAGCTCTCTTTGAGGCACCTGATATATACTATACATTATCTCAAGGCAGTATTATGTAACATTTAGTATCATCTGGAATAGTACAATAGCATGGTAGTAATAAGTACATCTCATAATGTTACCACGGTTATCACTTCAGGGGGTCCGTGAAGGTCAGATACAAATTTAACATTTATATTCAAGCCAAACAACAACAACCTTCTCATTGAAATGAACTTTTGAGCAGAATTAAAGTTTTGTTTTGTTTAATTTGCACAAGATGATTGTATTTCATTTTTGTATGGAGTGGCCTTTAATTTTTGCATAAAAAAGTGTGAAACATAATTCTTTGTTAAGATTGTTTACTCTATTCATACTTTGTGTATGTCATATACTGTATGAGGCAATGAATTTTCAATAAAATAAAGTATATTCATTGCACGCAAAGCTGTGTTTATGTGCATTTATCTAGGGAGGGGCTCCATAGCTTTCACCAGATTCTCAAAAGGGTCCGTGACTCAAAAAAGGTTAAGAACCACTGCTCTATAGAGTCTATTTCAACGTTGACACATGCCGTAGCCTAAAATTTGTAAGACATAAGTACCAGATAGGATAATTCAAGTTTGCTAATATTTTAGAGAGTAAGGAAGGCCTTACATTCCCAGTACGATTGACACCCTGACTAATTGAGCCAATGTACAGAGAGGAAACACTCACAGTCACACTAATCAAATTTCGCCTCGCTATTTCCCCGACTGTCCGTAACGTCACCAGAGACCCAGCATAATATTTTAAATCTGTAATTCTACACTCGTGAAGAAAATTCACATAGTCAGAAAATTAAATGGTAGGTTAGAGAATAGTTTTCTACTAGCAAACACAACCAGACTCCCAGCTAGCATTATAATGAACGAATGAAGCAATGCTAGTCGCCTCACCGTATTATAGTACATAAGAACATAAGAACATAAGAATGGAGGAAACTGCAGCGGGCCTATCGGCCCATACTGGGCAGTCCCGTTTACACCCAACCCCTATTGCTCATATGAGCATCCAACCTATGTTTGAAGCAATTCAGCGTATTCGAGTTAATGATGATATTTGGTAACCAAGAGTTCCATCTATCCACTACTTGTTTCCAAAACCATAATTTATTTCACGCCTTAAAATCTAAATTTGTCTAATTAAAACCATTACGAGTTCGCTCCCCGGTTGGATAATTTGAGTACTCTTTGTACTGTCCCTTTGCTGGCCCTGCCTTCCACTTATACACCTCTATCAGGTCGCCCTCGCTTCTACGCCTCGAGGAGTGCAAATTATGCTTTTAACCCGTTCTATACTCAAGGTTCCTAATGCCTGATTATCTTGTCATTCTCTGAATTTTTTCCATGATTCTATATCCATTCTGTAATACGGTGATCAGAACTGAACTGCGTAATCCAGGTGTGGTCTCACAAGAGCAAGATACAGTTTTAGGATGACCTCGCTAGTCTTGTAACTAACACTCCTTTGTATGAACCCAAGTACTTTATTAGCCTTGTTACGAGCAAAAACATATTGTTTACTTGGCTTAAGGTTCCTACTTATCATTACTCCTAAATCTCTCTCGCAGTCGGATTTCTCTATGGCATCGTTGTTCATCTGGTATCTGGTTTCCCTGTTTACATCTCCTATACTGAGTACTTTACATTTGTCTACATTGAATTTCATCTGCCATTTTTCAGACCATTGGAAAAATTTGTTTAGATCTTCCTGTAGTTTTGCCGAGTCCTCGTCAGATTTGATAACACGCCCTATTTTAGTGTCATCAGCAAATTTACTTATGTTGCTGTCTATGCCGATATCTATGTCGTTTATGTATATAATAAACAATAATGGTCCAAGTACTGAGCCTTGGGGAACTCCACTTGTGACGTTGCTCCAATGGGACTTAGTGCCGTTAATGCTCATCACTGCTGTTTCTCGTCCTGTAACCACGCCCTAACCATTTATGACATCACCTTGATGCTTACCTTTCAGACTGAAGTCTTCGTGGGGACTTGTCGAAGGCTGCTAAAGTCGAGATATACCACATCATAATTGTGCCCCTCGTCCACTGATTCGAAAACTGATGAAAAGAATGCTAATAGGGGCAAGAACGCGTCTCAGTTTAGAAGGTTGCTGCCAGAATCATTGATCAATCGCTTTCTCCAGGTGATTTCGAATAGAGTTTGAAATGATTGCTCCCAGTAATTTGCCTACTATTGATGTTAGACTGATTGGGCGGTAGTTAGAGGATAGTGATCTATCCCCCTTCTTGAAAATCGGTATTACATTCGCTATCCTCCAGGATTCTGGTACTACACCTGTTTTTAATGACATGTTAAACAACTTTGCTAAGGGCATACTAAGCTCTTCCTTACATTCCTTTAATACTCTGGCAAATATCTCATCGGACCAGGTGACTTATTAGGCTTTAGTTTGTCTATTTG
>NW_024746381.1:0-6484 GCF_018991925.1 Homarus americanus | reverse complement strand
TCAGTTGAAGGTCAAGGGGATGCGATATATAAATTGTGATCATAGATACAATCGAAATAAAAAACTAAGAATAATTCGGACTAAATTGGCAAGTTATATCATAATTAAGAGTTGCTGTCAATGTGAGGCGTTTTTTAAGAATACATTAACCCAGTTCCGCCCGGTGTTCTGCCCCAGGAGTAACTCACCCAATACTGGTGCAGTTTCTAGACAGGTTAGCGTAGACACGAGCCTGCAGCTGGAGCGGAGGTCTTACTCGGTGCCACAGAACCTCCGCCTTGGTGATATTAGTTTCCTCCTGTGACTTCGGTTAATCCATCTTCAGTGTCCGGTTATACCCTTCTTGTGACCCGTTATACCTCTTCCTGTGTCCGGTTATACCCCCTCATGTGACCCGTTATACCCCCTCCTGTATCGGGTTATACCCCGTCATGTGACTCGTTATACTCCCTCCTGTATCGGGTTATACCCCTTCATGTGACCCGTTATGCCTCCTCCTGTATCGGGTTATACCCCGTCATGTGACTCGTTATACCCCCTCCTGTATCGGGTTATACCCCTTCATGTGACCCGTTATACCTCCTCCTGTGCCTCTGTTATAACCCAACTATGAGCGGCAGTAACCATGACTGTTATCATTACATTACAGAAAAGGTGATAGTGATAATAACTTTCCCTGGCGCAATGTTGCAGGTATATATACAGTTTTAAATACCATGTGACCCAAACGTTCACTTGCAATAATACTGAAAAACTATTTTTAGTTCGTATATTGGAAACAAATATATTTAAGATATTACTGTGTATATAATATATAAAGGTTTTACACACACGTCAAAGTGACACCAGGATACAAGACTCGTGGCTCTTATGGTTACTGGGGCCAGATTTCAGCATCAATAATCTGTTTATGTCTTCCCGTTCAAGAATATACTTTAAACTAAACTAGACTAGAATTCAGAATAACATAGCAAATTAAATTACCGCATACAATTAACTTCAATGCATGTATACTATGTTGGTTTCCTAGTGGCTACTGTACTTGCATAATATATTAAGCACGTGTTATTGTTGAAAATAAAGAAACAAAAAAACAAACAGATCAGGAGTGACAAACGATAAATATGTTGTGTTGTAAGAGAAACAGTTGAGACCCTTCAGCTGTGTGTAAATGAGGTAGAAAGTCAGTCAAGATCAGCAAACTAGGAATTGGTCACAATACTGTTACTATTAAGATTTAGCTCATAGATGTTCACTATCTCTGGCTGAAATATAGCATGGATATGAGCATGTACCTCAGAAGTGTTCGGAAGGTAATATTTTAGGAGGATGGACCTCCACTGCCAAAGGTGGATAACTCCTTCAACAAAAACACGTCTGAGTTGGTGGCAGACTCAGACCTAAAAGTGGGTCCCTTGTATCCCACTGCAGTTTTTAATTCAGAGAATTGATGTTTGGTAACTGCCTTGTCGTGGTGAGGAGCTTCAGTTCTCTCGATCTAGTAATCACTGTTGGTGGGTGTTTGTTGACACTGGTAGGACCACCATGGCGAACTGGTTGCTGGTGAGGTTCTTAAGTGGAATTTATTTTTCCACAAGAGACAGTGAACGGCTCAAAATTATGAAGTCTGTCTCTGAGTCACCTGTTTCGTGCACTTTAGATATATCAGAAACACCACCATACAAAACTACCACGAAAAGTCTGAATGAATAACGTTGAAATCTATATCATCCTTACCTACAAGATCCTCAAGTGTAGATGTTAAATATTGCCAGTAGTGTCAAGAGCATTTTCTCCACAACTGTACGGAATATTGAGAAGCTTTTGCGTTAGTGAGAGCTAAAAGTTTGGAGAGACCAGTAAGTTGTCTCGGGTCGTTTCCTTCAACTGGTAAGGAGGTGAGGGCGAGAGAGCAAGACTGGTCAACTAAATCGTGGACCAGTCTTGCCATACTTGTGACACTGATCGTATTTCTTTAATCTTTTCGTTCCATTTGCGACCACATGTTTACGACCTCACGATTGTCTGAACTTCTGTTCGACTTTTGGAAACTACGACTACTTGTACACATGTGTCAGAGTTCTCAGTTAAGACTTGGACAACACAATGTTCTGTGGTAAAGAGTACCAAGTATCTTCGTTATAAACAGGTAAAAATATTAGATATGATAAAGTAAAGCATCGACAAGCTACATGTTTTGTCTATTATGATAGTCATCAGGTACGAGTCGATAAATGAGACGTCCAGATATTACCAGGTGCTATCACAGAAACCCTCCAACAACTTGGTGTGTTAAGTGAGGTGCTGTTTGGTTAGGTATATGTATAATATATATATATATATGTGTGTGTGTATACAAGTTGCTGGTCCAGTCCAGTCCAGTATACTGTACGTGTCAGAAAACAGAGGAGGACAAGTGATCTCAGGCCCTTCGTGCCCGGTGAAAGTTTGAACGCTTGTGCTTGGCTAGCGTACAGCGATATGAGGGTGCGGCAAGTCTGTAGACTTGCATGGTTAATTCGGGTGCGCCAAGTCCGTAGACTTGCATCGTTTTCCATCGTAAATAAAATTGTTAATTAATGCCTTCCAGGTTTGTTCTATTCTACGAATTTTTTGCGATTTTTCCACCAAGTTTGATGAAAAAATATTGTGCCGTTTCGGCTACCCAGAACATATACACACGGCTACTCCTATAGTATCTTAGACAAGTGATTGTGGGACCTTCGTGCCCGGTGGCGAGTCCGGTGTTGCAGTTTACAGAGGCGTGAAAGTTCGAACGCTCGTGCTTGGCTTGCGTACAGCAACATCGTTTTCCAGATGGTCGTGGTTGTTATAATCATGGTCTTGGTTGTTACAATCATGGTCGTGGTTGTTATAATCATAGTCGTGGTTATGATCATAGTCGTGGATGTTATAATCATGGTCGTGGTTGTAATATTCATGGTCGTGCTTGTTATAATTATATTCGTGGTTGTTATTATCATGGTCGTGGTTGATATAATCATGGTCGTGATTGTTATAATCATGGTCGTGGTTGTTATAATCATGGTCGTGGTTGTTATAATCATGATCGTGATTGTTATAATCATGGTCGTGGTTGTTATAATCATGGTCGTGGTTGTTATATTCATGGTCGTGCTTGTTATAATCATAGTCGTGGTTGTTGTAATCATAGTCGTGGTTGTTATAATCATGGTCGTGGTTGTTATAATCATGGTCGTTGTTATAATCATATTCGTGGTTGTTATAATTATGGTCGTGGTTGTTATAATCATGGTCGTTGTTATAATCATATTCGTGGTTGTTATAATTATGGTCGTGGTTGTCATAATCATGGTTCGTGGTTGTTATAGTCATGGTCCTGGTTGTTATAATCATGGTCCTGGTTATTAGGTACTGTAAGTATCTAGTATACTATAGGAAGGAATAGAATAAAAGTTAGAAAAATTAGTTAAAGAAATATTCGCCATAAGGAGAGGGTAAAATCATAAAAAAAAATTATTATGAATCACCGATGATCATTCCGAGATAAATTATATTATGAAGAGAAGTGACCTTGATTCTGGTTAGATTAGTCACCATCCGCTAAGTCATCACCTGTGTTAAGTCATCATAGTCGTCATGTGCGTTAGTCAGTTTTAGGCCCATCTCACACGACTGACCGACCATCGATGTTCTTTCCGCGCGAGGTTGTTACTTTTTAATGCATATTATTATTTACGCTGGTGGATGTAAGACCAGCAACCGTCACTGACGCAGCTATGGTCAGTTTGGTGTTATACTTGTTTACAAATGCCTTCTAATCTGTCTCAAGTCTGTCCGTCCTGTCTATTATCATCCCAACTGCCTGTGGGGGAGTTGATCCTGTAGGTGCAACAGCAGCAGCAGGTGGTGGTGGTGGACTGTGGGGGAGTTGATCCTGTAGGTGCAGCAACAGCAGGTGGTGGTGGACTGTGGGGGAGTTGATCCTGTAGGTGCAGCAGGTGGTGGTGGTGGACTGTGGGGGAGTTGATCCTGTAGGTGCAGCTGCAGAGTGGTGGTGGACTGTGAGGGAGTTGATCCTGTAGGTGCAGCAGCAGCAGCAGGTGGTGGTGGTGGACTGTGGGGGAGTTGATCCTATAGGTGCAGCAGCAGCAGGTGGTGGTGGTGGTGATAGACTGTGGGGGAGTTGATCCTGTAGGTGCAGCAGGTGATGGTGGTGGACTGTGCCGGACAGTCTTGGTGGTGCAGCAAGTGGTGGTAGTGGACTGTGGGGGAGTTGATCCTGCAGTTGCAGCAGCAGGTGATGGTGGTGAACTGTGGGGGAGTTGATCCTGTAGGTCCAGCAGCAGCAAACAGCAGGTGGTGATGGTGGACTGTAGGGGAGGTGATCCTGTAGGCACAGTGGCAGCAGCAGGTGGTATTGGTGGACTGTAGGGGAGGTGATCCTGTAGGTGCACCATCAGGTGGTGGTGGTGGACTGTGGGAATTAGTTGATCCTATGATTGCAGCTGCAGGTGGTTGTAGACTGTGGGGAGTTGATTCCTTGGGTGCAGCCTTAACAACAGCAGCAGCAACGGTGATGGTGGTAGTGGACTGTGGAGAATTTGATCCTGTAGGTGCATCAGCAACAGCAGGTGGTGGTTGTGGACTATGGGGGAGGTGATCCTGTAAGTGCAACAGCAGAAGGTGGTGGTGGTGACTGTGGGGGAGTTGATCCTGTAGGTGCAGCAGGTGGTGGTGATGAACTGTGGGGGAGTTGATTCCTTAGGTGCAGCAGCAACAACAGCAGCAGCAACAGGTGATGGTGGTAGTGGACTGTGGGGGAGTTGATCCTGTAGGTGCATCAGCAACAGCAGGTGGTGGTTGTGGACTATGGGGGAGGTGATCCTGTAAGTGCAACAGCAGAAGGTGGTGGTGGTGACTGTGGGGGAGTTGATCCTGTAGGTGCAGCAGGTGGTGGTGATGAACTGTGGGGGAGTTGATTCCTTAGGTGCAGCAGCAACAACAGCAGCAGCAACAGGTGATGGTGGTAGTGGACTGTGGGGGAGTTGATCCTGTAGGTGCATCAGCAACAGCAGGTGGTGGTTGTGGACTATGGGGGAGGTGATCCTGTAAGTGCAACAGCAGAAGGTGGTGGTGGTGACTGTGGGGGAGTTGATCCTGTAGGTGCAGCAGCAGCAGCAGCAGCAACAACAATAACAGTAGCAGCAGCAGGTAGTGGTGGTGGTCTGTGGGGGATTGATCTGTAGGTCTGCAACTAACAGCAGTAGCAACAACAACTGATCCCAACGGCAGCAGCAGCAGTGGTGGTGATTGGACTTCCCAATAGAGTTATTTGATCCTGTAAGGTGCAGCAGCAGCAACAACATAAACAGCAGCAGCAACAGCACAGCAGCAACCTTGCTTAGCAGCAACAACAACAACAACAGCAGCAGCAGCAGCAGCAACAGCAGCAGCAGCAGCAGGTGGTGGTAGTGGGCTGTGGGGGAGTTGATCCTGTAGGTGCAGCAACAGCAACAACATAAGCAGCAGCAGCAGGTGGTGGTAGTGGACTGTGGGGGAGTTGATCCTGTAAGTGCAGCAACAGCTGCAGGTGGTGGTGGTATACTGTTGGGGAGTTGATCCTGTAGGTGCAGCAGCAGCAGGTGGTGGTGGATTGTGGGGGAGGTGATCCTCTAGGTGTAGCAGCAACAACAGCAGCAGCAACAGGTGATGGTGGTATTGGACTGTGGGGGAGGTTATCCTGTAGGTGCAGCAGCAGCAGCAGGTGGTGATGGTGGACTATGGGGGAGTTGATCCTGTAGGTACAGCAGCAACAGCAGGTGGTGGTGGTGGACTATGGGGGAGGTGATCCTGTAAGTGCAGCAGCAGAAGGTGGTGGTGGTGGACTGTGGGGGAGTTGATCCTATAGGTGCAGCAGGTGGTGGTGGTGGACTGTGGGGAGTTGATCCGTAAGTGACAGCAGCAGCAGGTAGTGGTGGTGGACCGGTGGATAATCCCGCGTGCAGCAGCAGGTGATGGTGGTGGACTGTGGGGGAGTTGATCCCATAGGCAGCAGCAGTGGTGACAGACTGGTGAGGGAGGGATCCTGCAGGCAACAGCAGCAGCAGCAGGTGGCATTGGTGGACTGTGAGGGAGGTGATCCTGTAGGTGCAGCAGCAACAGCAGGGGGTGGTGGTGGACTGTGGGGGAGTTGATCCTGTAGATGCAGCAGCAGCAGGTGATGGTAGTGGACTGTGGGGGAGTTGATCCTGTAGCTGCAGCAGCAGCAGCAGGAGGTGGTGGTAGAGGACTTTGGGGGAGTTGATCCTTTAGGTGCAGCAGCAGCAACAACTACAACAGCAGCAGCAGCAGCAGCAGGTGGTGGTGGCGGCGGCCTGTGGGGGAGTTGATCCTGTAGGCGCAGCAGCAGGTGGTGGTGGTGGCCTGTGGGGGGAGTTGATCCTGTAGCTGCAACATTAGCAACAGGTGGTGGTGGTTGACTGTAGGGGAGTTGATCCTG
>NW_024746380.1:1012500-1062500 GCF_018991925.1 Homarus americanus | reverse complement strand
ATTATAAGTAACCTCTCAGTTTCTATGATTAGGGATCTACTTTTGAACACTCTTGTAGATTTGTCTCACTTTCATTTCTGTAAATTTGTCTTTCTGTGCAAGAATTGTCGACACAGTTGATGCCAACATGCCATATTCTTTGCTAAGCACATTTGATTTAATGCCTTGTTCATGTTTTTTTATGATTTCCTGTTTGGTTTGGATTGAAATAGATTTTCTTGATCTCTTAGGCCCCATGCTGGATTCAAACAATGTCAATACGTGTTTTTCAAAGTTAAACTAGCCGTAAATAAAGAATATTTTCTTTAAAATAACACTGCACTGCGCTATACTGTATATTGTCAATATGTAAAATAAATTTCAAAATGACCAATAATTTGCTTGGAAACACAGAAAAAAAGCGTTTAGTTGAAGAGAGTCTCAAGTAAGATGTTACCTCCACTGAAAACAGAGAGAGACTAACGCCTGTCTGGTGTGTTAACAGGCTGGATGGCACGCCAGAAACTAGTTTCTTTACCTTCAATTATGTTCAATAATTGTTAAAATGACTAAAAAATTGAATATTAAACTTTTAAAATAATTGAATAGTATAAACTTCTTGATATTTACTAAAATAGTAAGGCATTTAAGCCCTAGAACCGATTAATGTATTGGCGGACTGATACTAAAGCTGGTTGCCCGGTCAGTGCAAGCGAAAACATGTCGAGGTCGGTTCGTAAGAAATTCGTTAGCCGAATTTTTGTTCGTTAACCGAATTGAAGATCCTTATGGAAGGCAGTTCGTTAACCGAAATTTCGTTAACCGAGGCGTTCGTTAAACGAGGGGTCACTGTATATATATATATATATATATATATATATATATATATATATATATATATATATATATATATATATATATATATATATATATATATATATATATATATATATATATATATATATATATATATATATATATATATATATATATATATATATATATATATATATATATATATATAATGCAGGTGGAACTTCTGCTCACTGGTGTATTATTTTCATGGTACTGTATTATTGTTATTTAAAATAATTGTTTGACAACTTCCTGGGTGTTTTCATCCTCGTATTCAATGTTTCTCCTTAAATCAACGTTATTATAAATATCTAATAACCGTTGTTTAAAACCTGAACAACCAGAAAAATTATAAATGAATGGCACATAATCATAAAATAAGGTTCGTCATATTCCCTTTTCAAGCATGTAAACCTAAGATAATATAGTAAATAAATCCATCTTTCCCTTCTTTCTTTCATGAATTTTCCTGCTTTCTTCAATCCCCTCCCTCTCTGATGAGTAACTTGTATCACATACCCCAACAAACGGCCCTCTCCCAAGTCGACCATTCCCCCACCTCCACCCCAAATGACTGACTGTGCAGAAAGGATCCAGGCAGGCACAAGAGTTAGGTGGTGGAGTGGATGATTATTTTTTACTGCATTACTAAACCCTTCTTTGTTAAATATATGTGCTCTTTAGATGCTATATGAAATATAACCATCACAAAAACAGGAAAATATCATTAAAAATGCAAGAGTAATGTAAAACAGTAATGAGCTAACCTTTTTGTTTTTAGGCCTGAAGCTGTATTCTCCTTCGACTCCCCAGCCTCTTGGGGTGGCTACTCTGAGTCAGTGTTGTGAGGTGACATAGGTGTCAAGGGTGGCATTCCTGAGTCATTAAGAGTTGATGTCCTAAAGGTTGATGGACTATTCACTCTTGCTAGCTTAGAGTAAATGGTAGGAAATTAGGGGAATGAAGTCAAGAATAAAGGAAACAAAAATTATATAGAAATTACTAAGTGGGGCAATTTTTATGCTTGTCTCCATTTATTCAATTAATAATTATCTTAGAGCAACAAATACCTTTTATTTGTTCTAAAAGTAAAACTACTTATAAACAAAGAAGTGAACCATATGCAGAATATTCTACACACAGAAGTAAGCATGATCGCCTTGTGTTACTGTACTGTTTTATCTCTGACTGGCTGTCCATTTTTTCTGCGCACATTGTTTTCTTTGAAGTACAGTATAGGATTGGGATATAGCTCTTTTACTAACAATCGTGAAGCATTTTACTTGCAAAGTGATGAGGGAATGCCAGAAATGACTAGGCAACAAAAAATTTGGCTTAGGAGTTTGTTAAAATACCATCTTACAACGGCGTTCACCCCTCTGGTCAGTCATTTGCTCGGTTCTTGCCGAGTTACCAGATATATTACTGTTTGAATGAATCATACCGAAAACAGTGACATCACTTCCTATGGCAATTGTACACGTACTGTACAGTAAACCCTTGGGATTGCGGACTAATTTTGGAAAGACCATTATCGCTAAAGCCAAAAATCCGTTAAAACTGATTGCCCAATAATTATTTTTAACTAAAGGGTTTGAAATAATGGATATTTCAAAATAGGAGATTTAATTATCTACTACTGTAATGAAATATTTTACATTAAACTTCCATTAATACTTAAGGTATGTTGTTAAAATTCCTGAGTACTGTACTGAAAAAAAAAAAAATTATTTAAATATATTTTTTCCATAAATACTGTAGTGTATGCACATTAGCCTCTGTTCAGATGATTAATTTCACCCATAAAAGTAGCTTTAACTGTACACTGTAATATTAAAACTTATAATTATAGGGATATAAATAGTAATAATGAAAGTATGTCTATAAATAACAATAATGAAAGCATAAAAAGGGCAAAAATAATATAAATCTGTACACACTGAGTCATAGTTCTCAAGGACCATAACGGCCTCGACACTACTCGCCTTACCAATGCAGTAGCTTCTCTAGCAATGGTGCTCGTTGACACGGGCACTCCGACCTCCACAATCTCGCCACATGGCTTCATAGTGGAAACCCGTTGATACTTTATATATTTTTTTTCTTGTATTCTGTATGTAGGATTGTGTGTGCATGTAACTTGTGTAAAAAATTACGAGATGAAAAATAACCATAACATAATATAGCTATAGCTCACAGGATAAAGGAGCAGGTAACAAGTGTGGTGATCAGTATAAAAATGTATAATTTGTGATATTGGTTATTAATTGCTCATATTTTTCAATAATTTTCAACGTATTAGAATTTCCAGTGATTATTCACGAACTATCAGACAACTCCTCAGGGGTAAAGGATTGTCCAGGAGATTTAAGGTGTCCGTTTTAACTGGGTTCTGTTTCATACAGCATTTGTTATATTGAGGGCTTACTTTATAGGGTAAATTAAAAATTTTGAAGCAGCATCCTGTTTTGGATGTGCAATATGGAGAGCTATGTTGTGATGTAATGAGGGTAATAAAATACTACTGTATAATTTTCTATGTATATATATATATATATAGTATACTGTATACAATATATACTACAGGATTATACATATATATATATATATATATATATATATATATATATATATATATATATATATATATATATATATATATATATATATATATATATATATATATATATATATATATATATATATATATATATATATATATATATATATATATATATATATATAATATATATATATATATATATATATATATATATATATATATATTCTCTGAATCACTCACTAAAATATAAAAGGAATATCACAGCCATAAGAGGTAAGTTAACTTTGGCACATTTTAAATTATGTAAATACATTGAATATTTCCACAAAATATCTTCAGGTACTATTTAAGCAGCCAAGCCTGTGGAGCTCTGCCTTACAGTAAATACAGTACAGGTACTAAAAAATATATAACTTCATCTTTGGTTGATCAAGTACAACTTAAATGATAGAAAATAAGTTTGATACACAACACAGAAATACAAGTAACAAAACTAAAAAATCTGAAACTCCAGAGTCCATAATGCACTATAATCTACATAGTTTCAGGTGTAAAGTACTGTACATGCTAAAATTTTAGTGGGATTTTGGTAGTTTTGTCTTTTTACATGTTTGCTTCTGCCTCCCAATGATGGTCTATTAAACTGCAGTATTGCTAACTATGATTGTGATTGCAAATTCTTTTTAAACTTGGAAATTACTTTAACAGTGACTTCCAAGAAAAGACCAAATGATTGTGATATTTTCAACAGTGATTGAATATTACTCTTAAAATCTTGCAAAAATCTGAAATATTACAAAACTAGACAAAGGTTTTTCAGCACACTAACTTGTTGGAAACAATTAATGATATCAAAAGGTAGTGCAACAAGATTTGAAATTCTGTGCTGATCGAGAAACAGAGGCATGGCAAAGGGTAAATTATTGTATGAAGCAGGGTCAGCGGAGCTTGATGCAGTAGTGTATGAGAGAACCCCCTTACATGTGAAAAGCCAACCACAATCTGAAATTAATGCTCCATACCACTTAAGTATGTAACTTAAAAATTCATTATAGTGCATGACCTACAGATGTTCCTGTTTTTGAGCTTTGATTGTAAATTATGCCAACTTTCATTCATAGGAATCGCATATCACAAAAGAGAAGTATAATACAATTGAATTTTCATTCTGATTATTGATGAGATGATTTGAAGATACCGAAGAAGAGTCTCCTCTCTCAACTTGCTTGGAAATTCACAATACATACATACATTATCATCAATAAAAATATTTTGATATTGGAGTCAGGTGTAATAAGCTTGAAAGGCATTTACAATGCCTAAATAGGTCTTTTGTTTCTGTGACTCATCTTAGCATGGAGCTATCTGACCTAAGTTGGAAGCACTTATTACTATGAAGTTCAGTGCAGTGTTGATAAATTACAATACAGTCAGTATACAGTGCAGTATATAATATGTGCACACAGCATGGCAGAAAGATATTCTTGTTTTCCACTAAGTTAAGATAGTTGTCCATCTAAAATGATATATATGCGATATCTCTGTTAGCCGGAACAACTGGTACAGAGCACTTCCAGGAATGAGAGATTTCTGGGTAACGAGACAACCCTCTCAAAGTTGAAAAAAAATCCCTCATCCCCGGAAATTTCCAGGTATCGGGAAAATTTTCTCAGAATTTTTCGGAAAATGTGCCCCTCAAAAAATCATTCATAGCTGGAATTTTCCGGAAAATTCTGGCTTTGGTAACGATTTTCCGAGAAAATTTCAATTCCGGCTACCTGAGCCACCATTTCTATCAGGTTTTTTGTGTTGTTGTACATAGTATGTGTATTTAATGTTTAAAGTAAGAATAATCAGGTAATATTCTGGTGTGTTTTGATAACTTCATAGTGCTCTGCACCAATTGTTTCAGCTAACAGGGATATCACTATTTGACTGGCCATTATATGTTGTCGAAAATATTACTTGAATTTAACAGACTTTTGGCATCAATAGACACCCCTTACCCCTCATTAGTCTGTTAAATCTGTATCTTCATTATATTTTTTAACATAACTGAAGTAAATGCAATTCAGTATTACCTGCACAACATATCTCATATTTTGCCTAACCATAAGCTTTGCAGATCTGCAAATTAGAGACCCATTGATACATGATCATTATCATATATTCAGTACTCAGGTTTACATCGTTTGTATCTGGTATGTGGCATGATGTGGATAAAAAATAAGCAAGTGTGGTTAGGGTAATACTATACAAATGAGTATAAACAAACATAATAATATAATGCTTATTTTCAATTCCATGAAATTAATATCTTGTCCAGCCACCGTTATTATGAAAGGATTTTGATTTTGAAGTTTGGTAGATAAGAATCTGGTAAATGTTGTATTATTATATTCACTAGGGTTTCTGTCCTGGGATCCCAGGATTCCGCCCAATAAATAGTGAACTTAAATCCCGGGACAAATCTTGAAAACCCAGGGATTTCCTGCATTTTAATAATCTCTGTCTAAGCAATCTAAAATAGCACATATACAGCAAAAATACATAAATAAATAAAAGGTGAAACACATGTGTTGCTAAATTAATAACAAATTAGGACTAGCAAGAGTCGGGATGAAAATGTTCCTGTCCTGTACACGAATATGACCTGACGGGAACGTCGTGTACTCATGTATGTTACATGAGTATCTGAGTGCGGGTCTGGCAGCCTGAGAAGTAGGGAATGTCTACTGTAATTTTGTCAAAGGTCTACATGCTATACTATTGTATATAATCGTATTACTCAGTAAAATAAGTAGAATTTTACAGGATGTATTAATTATTGTTCCTATTATCCTAAAAAATGCTGTTAAATTGTAAATCCATGTTGTATTGTTCTTTTTCATTCATATTTCCTGATCCCAGAAATAATAATAATAAAAAATAAAAAAAATCCGGGAAATCCCAGGGCAAGGACTGGTTTTGCCCCAGAATCCCGGGACAGAAAAAACTCCGGAAAACCAGAAACCATAGTATACACCACAGGCTGGGCTAAATAAGGATATAAAGACAAAGTTCAGCACCACCTTCAGCACTGATTATGTCACCCAGGTAACCATGGCAAGGCAACATAATTACCTGGACATACAGAACACTTAAATTACCAACATCTTGCAGACTGCCACTTATACCACTGTATATCTTGTGTACCCACCTTCTAGACTCACTGCATATCATCAATGTAAAATAAGAGCCCTGAGGAACTCCAGCGTTGATTATGTGACATTCAGAGAGATGACCATCCATAGCTATAAGCACTCTGTAACCCAACAGAAAATAAATTTAGAGACTAAGAAAGAAAGGCCATGGGTAATTTTTTCAAATAAGGATTGGTGACAAATTCTGTAAATTCTTTGGAAAAGTCAAGGGCAACTGCATGGACTTTATTATTGTAGTTTATTGATTGGTGGATTAAATATGTGAGGAATGACAAAAGATAAAGATGAACAGAAGAGTAGTCACTGTGTCTGACAATATGAGTACAGTACTGCTTTGATTACTTTTTCATAAATATTTGCAAATTTTTGTGGTAAGGGAAAGTGGATGATAATTTGAAAGGTTAGATTTATCACATTTCTTTGGGGTTGGATAAATGTTGGCATCTTTCTTGAAGCAATAAAGGTTGTAGTGAAGAGAGAGTATGAAGAGTCTGGACATAACTGGACAAAATTCAGCAAGGCACCTTTTGTAAACAGGTGGGGAACCTAATCAAGCCCATGAACCTTATAATTTTTTTAAACTTTCATGATTATTTTATATGTGTTTTAATTTTACAGGTCAAAATTGAAGGCATTTCCAGATCCAGGTAAGGAACCATCTGCTCAATCTCACTGGGTTGAACTAGAGGCAAAAATATGAGAAAGTACCGGTACTGTGGTCTTGGGGGATGAGATGTGAGGAGGAATGGCTACTGAAACTGGAGTTGAATGCTTTATGAGTGGACCAGAAAGCTTGCTACTTTATGGGTTATTCAGCAGTCTGGGTGAATTTTTAGGGAGAAAGTTTGATGTGGATAACTTAATACAGTAAATGCTTTGAAATGATCTTTGCATTGTTTGCAGTTACTGTGTGTGTACAGATGGATTCAGTTTGTATAGTCTATGGGCCTTTTCCTTGTTATTTACACCAAAGTAACTGGAACAATTGAACCTTTGGGGGGGTTGGAATGATTTTAAATTTTTTTATTGGGTATTAATTCCTTCACCTCAACCTTGATATCAGTGATGTGTTTAGCAGTAAACCTACAGCAAGGATTATCAGAAAAGAAAGAAGACTAACAATTTATCCCCTCTACAAGAACTCTGAAGTTTTACTGTTTTGTTGACATAAAGCTGAATTATATTTTATATACTGTACTGTAGACAGATGGATGGGTCCTGTTATATGACCCACTAACATTTGCTACTAGAGTTATAAAATTAAAAAGGATGAGCTGATAAGTTTTAATGGAGGAAAGAGGCAATTTTTTTTAACTCAATTAGATTACTACAAACTCATCATTTATGCACACACTACTAGTACTTTCTCCAATCCCCAACATATTCACTATACAATTTGTTTTAAATTCATTCATATTAAAACTTTACCTCAAGGTACTTACTTAAGTTAATTAATATTTCATATAGGCAGCAAAATTTAATGGACTCCCTTCTTGGTGATGTCCATTAGCATATGAGAGTGCGGCATGTGTGGGTGACAGTGCTGCAAAGTGTGATGGAGACGTCTGGTACTGTGGGCTGTGGTAACTCTCCTCATAGTTGAGGCTTGGCCCGAGGTTACGATGTAGCGGAGAAGCTTGAGGGAGCGGGTTGAATCCCTCAGTGACGGAGCTCATATCAGGAACAATCATGAGGGGGTCATCAGGAGCTGACTGAGCTGGGAAGGTATATGTTGGACTGGGGGGATATTCTGACAGGGTGGTTGGAGGAGGAGTACCAGGCAACTGAGGCTGTAGAGATACATTGGTGTTCTCCAGGTCTGAAAATATGTCTGCCTGTGAGAAATAAAAAGAAGACATTAATAGGGATTGATCCTAAAATCACATTTCATAAGTGCCCACACCTAGGTACCTGGACTACAATGTGTAAATGACTGTGACTCATGTTATATGGAGATGTATGGTGTTTGATGATACAGGTAGACCTTAACAGTCATGGTCTAGAGCTCAAACAGTGCAAGCTGATTTCTAGACAGACCAATAATAAACTGCAGTGTATAAGGACAAACCATAAGTACTCTGCTGTATGATAAACACGACCTAAGAAATAGAACACTATAGCTTATGGTAGAGTCAACCTTACATGGGCCTGAACTACTTGGTGTTAGTTTCCAGTGCTTTTTATGCTAATTACAAATTTCAAGTGACATTTAAACATTTATTCTCTTAAAAAAACTATAAACTCTCACAATTAACTACAAAATAATCAATGGAAGACAGAAAAAATAAAATCTATATAAAATAAGTACATTCTGTATAGAAAACCTCAGTAACAGAATAGTGGCAATGTCTGTCCTCAAGAGTGGACATGACAATCCTGACTCAATCCTGTTTCCTCACAACCTATGTTATTGTTGCATAAATTTTCTAACAAACAGCATTTCCAAAGATGAAGGTAAAGTAATACTGTACTACCCAAAATAAAATAAAATAAAATAAAAATTAAAACATTGAAGGACCTAGAGTACTGGACTAACATTAAAAAATATCTTAATTTCCAGTTATTATTTTATTTCAGTTACTAGTACAGTACAATGCAGTACAGGGGACCTTCGTGAGTTATTCTTTTCTCTCCCAAAATGATATTAATAAATGGTACAAAAGAAATAATAATTTACAAGAGTACCAAAACTTGCATTCTAACCCTGTTATAATATGGAACTTTTTCTTAATGTTCTAATTTTATCTATAGATTTATAAATACCCTGTATATATATATATCAGTACAGAGGTCCCTCGGTTAACGAGTGCCTCGGTTAACGAGATTTCGGTTAACGATTTACCTTCCATAAGATTCTTAACTTCGGTTAACGAGCAATCCCTCGTTTAACGAGTTTTTTACGAGCCGACCTCAACATGTTTTTGCTTGCATTTGGCGGTCCACCAGCTGTAGTATTAGTACGCCAATACAGTAATCGGTTTTAGGGCTTAAATTCCTTACTATTTTAGTAAATATCAAGAAGTTTATACTATTCAATAATTTTAAAAGTTTAATATTAAATATTTTAGTCATTTTAACAATTATTGAACATAATTGAAGGTAAGGAAACTAGTTTCATGCGCGCCATCCAGCCTGGCAACACACCAAACAGGCGCCAGTCTCTCTGTCTTTTCAGTGGAGGTAACATCTTGCTTGAGACTCTCTTCAACTAAATGCACTTTTTCTGTGTTTGCAAGCGAATTATTGGTCATTTTGAAATTAATTTTACATATTGACAATATATAATGCAGTGCAGTGTAGATTTAAAGAAAATAATCTTGAATTACACCAAGAGAACTAAAATTTCATGGGTGAAATGGCACCATGGGGTGACTTCTCTTCCACCCCAATGCCTTCTCTTCTCCCTTCTCCTCCACCCCCATTCTAATTCCCATCATCATCATCATCATCATCATCATCATCCAGGAGCCTTCTACATACACACTTCAAAGTAAGTGTACTTTTCTACCTTTTTTGTTGAATTCAGGCAATTTTTGGTGAGCTGGAACCATTACCCAAAAACCCATTGAAACATATATATATATATATATATATATATATATATATATATATATATATATATATATATATATATATATATATATATATATATATATATATATATATATATATATATATATATATATATATATATAAATCCTCACTCCTACATAATAGTGTATGTGAATTTTGAAGAGTCAAATTAAATGTCTGTTGTTATGCTAAATAACTTTAAGCCAAATACAGTACCTCCTGTAAAACCTGCATTTGAAGTACAGTATTGTACTGTACTGTAGTTTATAATGGTTTAAACACATGACCTAGAGATAAGCCTGTTTCCCCTAACATCCAAAAGGGAGGGATAACAAGGTTGTCCACTTGAGTGATAATATAAACTCTCACCTGTGAACACTCTATGTCTGTTTTTACGACCCTTGTGACCTCAGTAGGATTTTCAGTGATGCTCATGTCTAATCTCTTCTTTTTGCTCTGTCTGTTACGTGCTGGTACTTTGACAGATTCCTTCTGGCTGTGTTTTTTCTCAATGTGAGTCTACAAAAAATGTAATACAGATCCATTAAAGGTATACCATAAGAAACTTAATAAGGTTTTCTTGGGTACTTGATAGTCTGCCATTATGAGTATTGCCACATATGGCAATACTCATGTCGTGTCACATAAGATGCAACATGTATTCTGTGTGGGAGATAGGGTGTACCAGAGAGTAGCAGTTGGTTTTGCAACACACCATGACTCACCAGACTACATGTACTGTACTGTATACCTCATTACGGACACTTAAATCATGCATGTTCCAACACCCAAAAATGGAAGTTTAGAAAACATTATTCAGTTCTTATACAAGGGAGGGTTTGCATGTAAAGAAATGGAGAGAAAAAATACAAAATTACGTTTAGGTGTGTAGCCGGGGAGAAGTGGTGACAATATTGTATTCCTTCAACATTACGTTACATTACACAAAATTTTAAAATATGGAGTGAGAAAGCAGAAAGGTTTAGGTGATTAGAGAGAGGAGTGGAAGGGAGAGATAACACATCATGGGTTTATTGCCAAACACTCCTCAACAACTGACCTTCACTTAACCACACATAATTTTGTCATATAATAAGACCTACATTTAATATAAAATTATAAAACAAAGGTCCAGGGTCCACTTACTTGATCCTGAATACCATCATCAAGGAGATTATCCCTAATCCCCGCCCTACCTCAACTCAGGAGACAGATCATGTGATCTGATTCCTTTGTTCTCTGTCTTTCTCCCTTTGTTCTGTTAGTTGGCTGAAGAGGGTCCTAGTATACCAGCTCCAAGATATTGTCTTTTATTTCTCCAATGTGGGTTTTTACTTCATTTACCAGTGTGACCATTAGGTACACTTTGGGAATATCATCTACTTAGCAGCTCACCTCACAATGTGTTACATTTATTTATTACTTTATTATTACTGCATGTACCGGTATATAGTGTATATAAAATATTTATGCAGTATTTGCACAGTACTGTAATTATAAATGGAATATTTTATGTGACAGCTAAGGCAACTTTTTGGTACTGCTCGATTATTACGGATTCATTCCGAATTCAAATCGTTTAATTCATTTAAAAAAACAACAACATGATTCAAGCCGAAATCTGAATTATAAAGATCCAAATTAACAAGGATGCAGTGTATAAAGATATCACCTTTGTATATTATCATCATTACCTTTAATCGGTCCGGTCTTGGAGAACAATAATCACACTGTGGGCACTTATTTAGTTTCTCAGGGAGGTGCAACTTCATGTGCCTCTGAAGGTGGCTGTTGGTGATGAAAGTCCTGTTACAGACATCACAAACAAACGGCCGGCTGTTAGAATGGTGTTGCATGTGTTCTTTGAGATGAGACTTTTTGCCTGTTGTATAATTGCAATTTGGGAACTGGCATCTGTGCAGCTCACCTTGTAGAATAAAAGAATGAAACGAGAGAAAATCTGAATCAATATACTGTAAAGATAAACAGTCCTGCAAGAAAAAACTTATTTGAGTGGATGGCAACTTTAATTAGCTATTGTAATTAATTGTTAAATGTAAACTGATCTTTTATCATTCAAGATTATTATCATTACAGTAAAGTCTCGAATAACGACGTTAATGTGTCCTCCAATATTGCAGTGTAAGGTGAATCGTCTTATCGCGAATCATTAATTACCATTAAAATAAAGCAATAATAATGAGATGCGTTCCCAAGTGTGACCTTTTCATATCTTTTGTGTGGCTTTTCACCCTCTTTCCCCCCAAAAACAATACAATTAATGAAAATTGCAAACTATATTCTTTAAATAATGTTTCTGAATGCACGTTATACAATATACGGTAAATGAAAAATAATATGGTCACACAAGAGGAGATGGAACGCCATTGTTTTCGTTTGTGTGTACAGCCGGGCACCTTAAATTACACCCCTTTTTTGTTACTGTGCTGTCAAAGTCTGTTATTCTGCAAAATAAGTCTAGAATATTTAAATTACAGTAAACGGACCACTGCATTAATAAATTGACAACAATTGTTTACAGTGTACAGTACAGCACAGCACAGGGTACCTGTACTTTGTATTGTGAATGAATATTTTATTATACCCTATACCATACTAAGAGCAAAAAGAGAAATAAAAGTAAAATAGATGCTACTGCATCTGGTGGTACAGTGTTAAGAAGAAAGACAGCTATTACCTTTGATGGGAACATAAAAGTAATCCCCTAAGAGACACCAAGCAATAATGCCTCTTCTCATCTGTAACTACTCCTATAGTCCAGTACTGTACACAATTGGATATAGTAATTTAAGGCAACAAACTAAGATACTATCACAATATTCATTCTGTACAGCTGCCAGGCATCATTCAGGAGACCAAATTAATGAGTGTTGTTGGTAAGATAACATGAAGCTGATATGTTGTGTATCACAGTCTTGGTGCTATTGTGTCAAAATTAATGTTCATAAGGTTCAATTTCAGGAAATTTTTCTCACATATGGTAAATGGTGTTTTTATATGATGAAATTAGTGTTGAAGTGAGAAAAAGTGGTCCCATACCCCATATTTCCTACTGAAATACATAGAACCATATAACATAATTCAATAAAGTACAAAATTTCTTGGTTCCACTCACATTATAGTATTGAGGTTCTACTGTACTGTACATATCTTACTTACCAGTGTGAAACTTGGTGTGTAAAACCAAAGCATTTTTAGTTTTCCCTGACCAGCCACATGTCTCACATAAGAATGGACGCTCCATAGTGTGCTTTGTTTCATGATAATGCATAGCTTGTATTCGAAAGAATAGGTCACCACAGATCTTGCCTGAAAATTTTTTATGAAGAAAACTATTTAAAGTACAATAAACATTAAAGTAAAGCAAATGTTATCTAAATACAAGGACAGTATCTGAAAACATTCTCGCTATCTAAAAAAATCTAAGGACTTTCCTCCAGTCTGAAAATTTGGAGTGAGACATGAGAATATAACAAGTTTAACAGAGAGGAGAGAGAGAAAAGAGAGGGGAGAGAGAAAAGAGAGGAGAGAGAGAAAAGAGAGGAGAGAGAGACAGAGAAGAAAGAAAAGAAAAGAAAAGAAAAGAAAAGAAAAGAAAAGAAGAGAGAGAGATACTTACATTTATACTTTCTATTTTTAGAGTGTTGTGTTAAGTGTTCATTTAAGTTGAACTTCTTGTGTGAGCTGAAGGGACAGTGTGGACATTTGTGGGTCTTGGTCTCCTGGTGAATGACGCGGTGCTCTAGCAGGTGATAAATGCGCTTGAAGGATGCCTCACCTGTTGTAGAAATAGTACTTGTTACATAAGTTAAGTAAAGAAAAAATAAAGCGGAGAGGGGAAGCAAGTATGGATTTGTGGAGTGAACAATATGCATCTATAATAATGTCTAAGTATGATAGAAGAAATGTATAAACTTATGTGCGTAAGGAGCTTCTATTTATTACCATAATGATATCAAGGGGTGGTGTGTTAGATTAGGTTAAGCTTGGTTACATTAGATTTGGTTAGATTAGATGAGATGATGTTTGATCAAGTTAAGTTTGTATTTGGGTAAATTAATACCCAGGTAAATGATGCTAGGGTGCCTAATCTTCATATGACCTGTTTGGTAAGAATTATTGTAGATTTGTGGTAGTAAGGATTAGCTATTGGAAGATATTAACCAAATTTCACTTAAAATACCATAAAATAATGTGTGATGAGTTTTGCAGTAGATTATCAAGGCCAACAACAACAAAATATACTTCTCCATTAAATTTTGAGTCAAACCTTTACTCTACTCTGAATGTGATTTCAAAAGGTCGATTATCTTGAAAAAAACCCCAAGATATTTGACTAAAGTCTGGTAATAATTTTTTCTGTGGTCATTGCACAAGATGAACCATGTCACAACAATTCCATTATCATTACAGTCAAGAAGTTTATCATTGAGCACTGAACTAACTGACCCCCAAATAGTTTGTACTCACAAGTGTCACAGCAATGAGGAGGGCCTGGGAAGTGCTCCCTCATGTGCACAAAATATTCCTTTGTAAGTGGGAATGAGGCTTGACACAGCTCACAAACTCTCTCAGTTGAAGCTGGTGTTGTCTTCACAACTTCAGCTACAATGAAAGAGAAAATTATAGTTTCATGAAAATCAAAATTTATAAAAAAGAAACACTGAAGCAAGGAACCCAATTTTATTGCCGAGTGACCCTCTGACAACTTAGCAAAGGGTTATAGCTTAAACCATCGTCCTTAACCCTTTAACTACGCATTATTTCAATGGGACTCATCCCCGTGTACACATTATTCTGAGGATATTCAAAGATCTCAAGATACATCAACAATTACATATGCATGGGGATGTGATGAAAACAAAAGTTACAGTGGAAAATGGCAATGTGCTGGCAGTGCAATATAATTCAATCATGTGCAGTGAGTGTGGAATGGTGGACACCCAAGAGGTGCAGTGGAGTATATGGCAGACCACAGGTACTGTATACCCTGAAAACCGATGCCCCAATAACAGCCGATTCGCATAACCGACGATTACATATAGGGAAAATACCCCACAAGTTTGTTGACACCCGGTAGATCCGACAGGTGGTGGGCTCTCTCACAGAAATTTCAGGGAGTTTGGATTTCATTGGTTATTCACTGAGGATAGTGGACAATAACACAATGTGTATTATATATCTCTTCAGTAGATACTGCATTTATAAACTAGAAGTAGAATTGGAGGAGAAGGAGTGCAGGAAGAGAAGGATGAAAAAAAAGGGAATTGTAGGGAGCTAAATCTTTCTGATTGACGTGGATAATAAAGGTGAGAAGGATTTGGAGGTGGTCCTCTCAGGTACAAAACATACCCAAAAAAATACATTTCAGAAAGGAGAAAAGGAAGGTAGAAAGAAAAGGGGAGGAAGGATAATGAGAGTGCACATGTTAAAGTTAAGTAGGATGCAGAAAAAAGTAAAGAAAAGAAAGTGATGCATGAAAATTTTGACTGAGATTCTATCCAATGGACAGTACTAGAAAGAAGCCCAAACTATATTCTGATACAATAGTTGGAGTACAGTACAGTACCCACCTTTAACCTTCTCTATCAACTTGACTCTTCTACTGGTTCTTCTCAATGGCTCCTTGTTGACAGCTGATGGTGTTTCACTCTCCTCATTAACCTCTTTGAATTTATTGACTTGTGTAATTGTCAAGTCTTTAGTATCATGTTTCTTACCAGCAACTTGTTTTATGTCCTGTTTTTCTAAGCCATCTATTACATCTTCCTGAAGCACTTCATTGGGGTCATCTGGGTTGAGTTCCTCTGTTTTCAAGTGAAGCATATCAATACTATTAACTGCAGTAGTACTTGGCAGAGATGCTTCTGATGAAACTCCTATGTCCTGCCTGGCGTCTGACACCAACCCTGTGAGTGATGTATTTTTCTGTATTAATAATTAGAGAAAAAGATTAAGTTATCATTTATCAATCATATCTTACATTTAAGATAGTTCATATAGATTCTATACTGAGCACTGCATAATTTGTACTTGTAACTGCAAATTGTTGGGTGTGTCTAGAGATGACTTCATGTGGGTAACACTAACACTTAAAATGAGAAGTAGATAAGAGATGTAGAGTCAAGAACAAGAGTCCTGTTACCTCTTCTGCTGCTCCATGAACCCCCGAGATTTATAGTACTTGTGAATCCGAAGCATTTATGGACAGAATAATGCAACAGAGTGTAGTGTTTCGGGTTCATGAGTTTGAATCTTGGGGTTTGTGGAGCAGCAGAAGAGGCGACAGGACTTTTGTTCGTGACTGTACAGTACAACACAACACACATGGACCCCACCAATAGATTCACCTAAGCTGCGCAACTCTCAGCTTCCACAGATAATTTAATCCAAAAACATTCAGTTGCCTTTCCATCAACACTCCCATCTAAATGCCCTAATAACAACTCCCCAACCTACTGCAACACAACCACAAAGAGAGAGAGAAAAAAAGCAAGTTCAATATATTACACCTCAACATAAATAACATCTTAAACATGGTAATAGAACTTCAAAATTATACCTAATTAACCCCTTGAGCCATAGGAACTTACCTGGTACACCCTGTTACAGCAAGCATCACTCCAGAAGGATGTACCTGGTATGTCTTTTAATTTCCATGACAGTAGGAAAAGATGAGAGGGGGAAATTGCTCTGACACACTGATGGGCCCAGTCAGATTTTTTTTTTTACTTGTGTTAGGGTGAGCATAAAGCTAACTGTATTCATCTGTATTCGTATTTCTTTCTCTGAGTGGCCAGCCTGTTCTGTTTACTTGTTTTATAAGAGAATGACCACACCCCTTCACAGACCCCCACCAAGTCAGGCTGTGCAGACTGGCAGTGCTCGGCAGCCCGGACGTACCTGGACTAAGGGTTGGAAAGTGATTTTTCATGTCCTTGTGTCCCACACGTGCCAGCCAGACAAGTTAATATTTTGAGAAGCAAATACCTAAATGGATTCTTGTCTGGTGCTGCATGATCCCACCTTACCATACATGTTTAACCAGTGAGATTGGTCAACCAGTGAGGTAAATAGAGAGGTGGCTCTGTGTGTGTGTGTGTGTGTGTGTGTGTGTGTGTGTGTGTACCTGACCTGATGCCATATCATGACATCACAGCTGATCCCTCCTCCTCCTATTAGTCTATTCTCACAATAACTTGACTGAAATATCTTTAAAAAAAAAGAACTCCCACTGATTGCTGTCAGCAATTGTGTTATAAATTAAAGTGAAAACATCAACATGTATATGAAGCAAGAAAAACTGACCAGGTGAAGGTAAAAGATATGTGATGAACACAAGTGATCTGTGAGTGAGTATGTTGGTGTAAGAGTGAGTGAATGAGTGTGTTGGTGTAAGAGTGAGTGAATGAGTGTGTTGGTGTAAGAGTGAGTGAATGAGTGTGTTGGTGTAAGAGTGAGTGAATGAGTGTGTTGGTGTAAGAGTGAGTGAATGAGTGTGTTGGTGTAAGAGTGAGTGAATGAGTGTGTTGGTGTAAGAGTGAGTGAATGAGTGTGTTGGTGTAAGAGTGAGTGAATGAGTGTGTTGGTGTAAGAGTGAGTGAATGAGTGTGTTGGTGTAAGAGTGAGTGAATGAGTGTGTTGGTGTAAGAGTGAGTGAATGAGTGTGTTGGTGTAAGAGTGAGTGAATGAGTGTGTTGGTGTAAGAGTGAGTGAATGAGTGTGTTGGTGTAAGAGTGAGTGAATGTGTGTGTTGGTGTAAGAGTGAGTGAATGAGTGTGTTGGTGTTAAAGTGAGTGATTGTGAGGTTAGATAATAAAGATATACAATGTAATATTTAGTGGAAGGTAAGATTTTGTGGGAAAGAGGTGTGAATATACATGTACAATATATTTGACAAAGTACTGTACACTGAGGGAGAAGTAGACAGTGTAGTGACCTACTGTACACTGAAGCACTACACTGGGGGTATGACCACACTGTGTTGGTGATGGGTATATATACAGTTAAAAATCTATGGACTGTAATGGTTGAATAGTATTTTTAGTGGTCAAATTAAACTATGGGTGATATAAATAAAGGGAAGTATAAATTAATACAATAAATAATAAAACTATATACAGTAAACCCTTGTTATTCACGAGGGATAGGTTCCAAGGAATGGCGCGAATAGGCAAACCAGCGAATGCCAAGGGTCTACTGTTTTGATTTTTTTCAATAATTTCATAACGACTGTTTTTATACTTGAATGTAACTCACCTGAGCCGGATGAATTAACACTACGGTTGATCTTAAACTTGACCTGACGTGGTGGTACAAATAGGCGTAGTCCGGCTGGGACGGCTTTGGAAATGTCGTCTTGAAGATTTCTTTGGTTGTCTGTTGATGTTTCACTCTCTGTTAAAATATTTCTTACATCTGAGCTGCATCCCTTATATACCCGATCTCCATCCAAACACTCTGATGGACACCCCTTGTATGTGCGATCTCCATCTACGGTGCCTCCAACAAGGGTAAATATGCCTCTCGTTTCTATGCCACATTCTGATGACAATCTCTTCCCATCCAATAAGAGATCCTGTGTGGACATCTCTCTAGGCCCCAGAGCCAACAATGATTCCTCCCCAAGCCTGTTCATTTCTCTGTGGAACTTGTCAGCAGCACTGTTTTTTAGTGGATAGTGCTCATAATGTGACTCATCAGCAAGGAATCTCTCTGGTACAGCATTTGTTAGTGAGGTATCTGTTGACTCTACAACTTTTTCTGGAAACTCTTGATTCTGAGATACTTCCTGCTTCACTTCTGAACACTGAGGGAACTGATGCTGAACAGTCATGTCTTGTGGACAGTTAGATATCTGAGTATCTGTTGAATTTTCGTTGTAATATATATCGCGCTGATTACAGTTAATATCCTGCGTGGTTGTCGACTCATCGTGGTAATAAGATTTTGCATAATTTTCTTGATTATGATGAGGTTCAATCATTATGTGTTGCGTGTCTTTTACATCACCCGATCTGCAAGGGTAAAAATTAATGGCTGGATTAAAATTCTCATCATAGGGAAATGACTGAGTACTCTGGTCATCTGAGACAGTCATGTCATCTTCAGGATTATACGTACTGACATAATAAGACACTGCACTGGCAAAGCCTTGTTTGTTCTTAAGAGGATTTTCTCTCATAGGGTAAACACCAGAAGGATTAACTCTTGAAGTGTAAGAATCAGAGCAGGGAACTTTCATACTGAAATTTTGATCATAAACTTGTCTTTGGTACATGTGACTTGAGTCTGAAGAGAGAGATTCCTCAGCACCATAAGGAGGCTCCTGATGCCACACGGCCATATTTCTTACAAAAGACTGACCAAAATGCCCTTGGTTATTACAGGCAAATTTGTTGTCATCTGTTGTAGTTGTATCCCCGACAGAATCTTCAGAAACATGTGAGTGACAACCAGCAGCATTGGATGCAGAAGGCGGATGAGAAAAAATTAAATTTGGCTGGTTAATATGGACGTCCTGGGTACTATGACCAATATGACACATGTCATACTGGTTGTGTTGTTCCTCTTCTTGGCCATCACATCCTCTTCTTGAGTTGTGAAAGTCACTAATTTTGTGGTGTGACTGCAAGGAAGACTGGTTAGCCGGATCATCCTCGGTGTCTGACGTAAGGTCTTGTGGAGGTGGAACAGTGTGGTTAGAAAAATCACTGACACTTGGGAGAGTTTCCTGGCTTCTCCCACTGCCAATCTGGTCATCCTGAAGCTTATCAATTGCAGTAGATATTGCAAGACTCAGGAAACTTTCATTATCAACAACAGAGTCTGTTGACTGAAAATAAAAGAAGACAGAATTTAAGTGTAAAGTTTCAACACTCCTGTTTGGAATATCTTATGGTATAAATTAAAACAATAATTCTATCTACGTATTTATCTATATCTACGTATCTATCTTTCTCCTTTTTCCACTTGTTTTGTAAATCAAGGAGTATAGAAAATTGCTAAAATGAAAGAGCTATGTTTAATCACAAACACTGTCAACACTGAGCCCTTACTGGTTACATTACAGAAAATTTCTAATGCTTCCATTAGTTCAATATGGTAGAGGGTTGTTTATCAAATTTCATACTTCTCACGAACTCTTTATTAATATTAAGTACAACATGATCACTGTATAAGCAAAAAAAATATTAAAATAAATGAGACAAATTTCTTTTTTCACGAGAAAGAAATTAGGAAAGATGGACATAATAGTAATAAACTACCAAGTTCATATGCCCAACAGCGTGGTTTAAAGAAATATGACTGTCTGGAGGGCTAGTAAGTCAAGCTCTCTGAGTACTGTACTTAAGAAGCAAATGGACATATAGTGATGCTGCTGATGGTCTGCAAAACACTCAAAACTTTTACTGTAACTTGGAAGGAGAGAACATAAATAATCTACAGATAAGAGATGTCCATGTACCATGGAATATGTGAACAGCTGCAGGATACATGGAGCAGGAAAGACATATGAAAGGAAGGAGCCAACAGTCTAGGGTTGTCAAGATAAATGTTAAGATACAGAAGGATATATGTCAACAGTGTCATGGTAAGAGGCAGTCAAGTATTAAGTAAATGTGTGGCATAATGATATAATTATGATCAAAACAAAACCCATTAAAACAACAATAATTTAGGGAATGGTGGAAACTAGCTGATGACTGGAATGGGGGAAGGGATGGAGGGTGGACAAAAGAGCTGAATTACTAGTGACTGTACAGTTGGCTTTAGAGAGAACTTTGTCAAGGAGGACTAAGTATGACTGGAACAACTCTAGAGATGCAAACACAGTCTTCCACATTTGACGGAGTAGAGGGCTACTAAATAACAGAAAGAAAGTCAGTAAAATATATGAACAGAAAGTATACTTACAGAGAAACAAGTTGCAACAGACAAATTTGAACAACAGTTAGCTATACTTACTTGACAAAACTTCGCCTTCAGCTTTGAGAAAGGTGCAAGTAAGTCGGCAGGTAGCAAAGAATGTTCGTTGAGAGAATCCAGGAGAAAAAATAACGCCAGAAGTGAATTTGGATTAGTGTAGAGTGGGTGCGTCTGGATGAGGTAGATGGCTGTCTGTGGGTTGAGACAGGACCATTGTACCCACGTCAGGAGGCTACGCAGGTTACGCTCGCGATTTTGTGGACAACGGTGGACCCATCGAGTCACCAACAACAGAGTCTGGTCTTCATGCAACTGCCAGCTCTGTTGAGTAATAAGGAAATACATCTTAATATATTACCCCACAAGCCAGTAAATGACAACATGTTTTCTGTACTATAATAAAATTCAAGACTGCTGAAGCATTACCTACAATTACAATATATTCAACTTTAATATGTCAGTGAGTTTTTAAGGCTCAAAATAAAGACTTGGTATATCTGTAGAATCTCCTATGAAGTGAGTTAGTTAAAGTTATTTGGGTCAGCTTAAGTTTGGTGATTTAGTTTGAGTTGGGTTGGGTCAAGTTAGCTTACAATTGGTTAAGTTACTTTGGATAAGATGGGTAGGGTTTGGCTATTTAGGCCAGGTTGAGTTGAGCTATGTTAGGTTTGTTTAGCTTAGGCTTACTGGACTGAGCTAAGTAAAGTTATCTGAGATGGGATGGCTTAGATCAAGTAAAACAATTAGAGTTGGGTTGGATTAAATTACATTAGGTCAAACTATCTGGGCTGGTTAGGTTAGAACTACTACAAATGGTATGACAGGGCTCTTAAAATCACCTCAAAGACTTACTTAATGTAGTGACTGACTATGAAACACATTTAAAGTAAGATTGCTTCCCTTACAAATGTACCCCTACAGAATAAATCCCAAGCTGTTACCTGCGCAAATACATTCTCCTTATCACGGTTCACAACACTTCATCATGAATTGTTTTGAGAAGACATTAAGTATTAAGCTGTATTTCCAGAGGTGGAAATACATGATTCTTCTGAATATCTTCCCATTCATTTACAGTATTTCTCACATTCAGAGCAAGACATATTTTGCAATCTCATTAATATCTGAGTCAATAAGCAAAAGTTATTATATTTTAGAAACAACCAGGTGAGAAGGACTACTGTAGGTTAATCTGGGGCCCTGATGTGATAAATGCCCACACCAGTCCATGCTGTTGTTAGTACAATCACGCTAACCTCACGTTATTTTTGGATTATTGATTTTTTTTAATTTTTTTATTTGGCCGTGGCAACTGATAACATATACATACAAGTAAAATGTATTTATCAATTTGTATCTAAACTACCAGTAATTTCCTCATACTCACAGGACTGCTCAAGAAATCCTCCAACCTGGTGTGTGATAGATCAAGTACTTCCTCGCCCTCAATAATATCAGATAAATGGGCTTGGATGAAAGTTCCAGTAGTTTTTTCTAAAGCTTCCAAGTTGAACCTAAAATAAAAAAATCTGTTAGAACTGAGGAGAGGAATTTATGGTAGACAATATTACTGTACAGTGAACCCACACTAATTCAATATTCATTATTATATATTTTTGGATACGGTAACTCAAAACAGTATCTTCCGTTTATTTTGTCGAGGTAAAATCCATGAGATTTTGTAATGTTGGATTATTTTAATTATTCCCCAAATCTTGACATAAATCACATGACCTCCATTACTGTATATAATGGGAGATACATTCCTATGGATGGGGAGGGGAATCTTCCACTATTTTTGTCTACCTTCCAGTTCTTTAACCCTTAGCAGGTAGATAAAAACTCCCTACTCCACCCTATATGCACAAAAAATGGAACCCAAGGAACAAGAAATGATCACTGATGATGGTCCTTGCCCCTACACCTAACTTCCACTGATGATAGCCACCATTCAAAGGTTACAAAATAATACTAAACATTCACTGGTGCACACAAAATTAGGTGCAAAAAGAGCGGAGAAAATTTGTAAACAAAACATGGAAAGTAAAAAATAGTGTTGAATAATATGAAACACAAGGTAAAGAAAAACAGTCAGTGGCCATGAAACTTTAATTGTGTTGAAAAGTTATTCCAACATCTATGATATTCATGAAAAATGTGGTAGTGGTGTTGGTAGCAGGAGCACAAGAGGAAAAAAGTGAGAGGTGAATTTTAGACACGAATTTATGGCTGGAGGTTTTGATTCATGTGAAATGGAAGATGTGTCCTTGTGACCAATTGACTTAATGACATATAAAAGCAACCAGGATCATAACTTGGTTCATGAAGTGTCTTTAACCACTTGCATATGGGGTCACCTCTCTGCTGAATAAAATCATTTGACATTAACCAAATAAAATAATAAAAGTGGTATCCTCATAGTGAAGGAGTTAAACAGGGTGAAGAAGTAGTTTATGCAGTATTTATATTGATTCTGTCTCCAATTGCATGTAAACTGCAAGACATGGCTCTATAAGAAAGAAAAGAAAGAGGAGAAAAATTAGAGAAAGAAAGAGAGAATATAAGCATGATCCAGAATACTGAACTGTATTCTTAAATAAGAACTTTACATTTTTCAGACAATTGAATTTTGTTTCTTTAATTCTGACTTTAGAAAGACCTTACAGGATTATAACTAAGGTTTATGAGCCTCGGATCTTACTTGGTAGCCATGTCCCGCACAGTGAGACAATTTGTTGCATCCAAGTATCTTTCAAGGTATTCTGCACAATGTTCCTTCAACTTGGCAATGAGGAGCTTGTTGGCTAGACGCAACAGTTCTGCCACATTGGTTTTATCTACAACCACTGTTCCGGTGTACATGTATGCCAAGAGGCAACGGAAAACCTCTGGGTCCTGGGAGCTGATGGTGAGCTGCTCCTTGACAGTTTTACTTGCTGGGGACAAGAAAAATATCTTGTTAATGAAAGCTTACAGTAATTAATATTATTACTCCCCAACTTTTTTCTTGTACCCGGTATACAGTCAACCTTCCACATAACAGACTTATCTCTCCATATAACAGATGGAGGTTTCACATCTAACAGGCCCTTGATATAATGGACTTTCCTCTCTATACAGTACGTTAAATTGAGGTTTTACTGTATAATTAAAATAAAATAATGAGTTCTCATCTTATTTCAGTGTTTTATAAAAAATGGGTTAAAATATGAGAATAATAATGGTTAATAGGTGACTAAGCCATGAGACTAATGTAGAAAAATAAGAGAAAAGATGTACAGTATTACTTTTGTATAAATGTTATATGATTTCCTTCACATGAGAACAGTATAGTGCTTATTTAAGAGAACTGTTCTATACCTTTAAAAATGGAGTCAAAATATGGAGAACAGGCTGCCAGGACACAGCGGTGAGCCTGGAACTGCCTTCTTGCCACGTGGAGAATGACGTCACAGCACCGTATAAGTTCACGTTGGTTTCGCAACTTTTCCAGGACAGCCGTGCCATGCTGGTTCTCTGTGAAGGTCATGGCATTGTTGGGAAGAAGAGTCAGTGCCATTGTGGAAGCTCACACTGATCTGAAATGATTTTTTTAATAAATTATAGTAAAATGTTCTCCTGGGGGTGAAAAAATAAGAGTACTGTAAAAAGAAATTAAAATAGAAGAGAAAAAGGCAATATTAATCTACACCACGAACATGCCGGAAAACCAGCTTTTTGAAGTGAGAAAGATTGTACGAGTACGGAAACACAAAAGAAGGCAGAGCATTCCACAGTTTGGCTGTATGAGGAAAGAAGGATGTACTATAACGGGTTATTCTAGTGTGACCGACATCCACACAGAAACGGTGGGCACTGCAGGCAAGACGAGTGTTACGAGCCCACTGTCTTGCCGGCAGTACACAGGATGCCAAATCCACCCAACAATGCCCGTTAAAATACCTGTAAAAGAGAGAAAAAACATTGCAGTGAAGAGAACAGGAAGAGAGATTATCAACTAAAGGAGGTGAGTTAATAAGATGAAATGCATTTGATTCCACTCTATTTAACAGTTAGACAGAAGAGCCACCCCAGATATAAGAGCAGTACTCCAAGTTAGGACATATGAATTACATACCACTTCTTCACGTAAAAAGCACAGAGACATCATTTTAGTGTCATATAATAAATTTTTCACTGTTTTACTCCACAATTTCCCTCATCCTTCATGACCTGCCCATTACAGGTGATTTATGATCATAGATACAGAAAATCTAAAAACAAAACAAATAAAACTTAAAATTAAACTAAAACATTATTGTTTATTTTAAAATACTTACTACAGGTTGTACCACTCTAGTCCGGCAACCTCGGGACCTGACCGGTGCCGGACCATGGAAATTTCCGGACCATGGAAATTCACCCTCGAAACACCCTACGTACATAAAGCATAAAAACATAAGATAGGACATAAATAAATAAGAAAAAGTAATACTGTTAAAATACTATTTCATTTACCTTTAATGCTACCATAATTCTGTTTCCAATGTGAAGTGATGGGACTATAACTCAAATTACATTTGAGTTACATCAGGGATGTTGGCTATTGGGCAAACTAAAATCGTTCCGGACCACGGGAGTTTCCGGACCACAGAATGCCGGACCAGAGAGGTACAATGATAAGAACAACTGTGGAATAAATGAACGAAATTGAACGACTCCTTTTGGTGGTAATGATGTTCTCAGATTTGTTTGGTGATCTTTTTAGTATTTTATCCCACATTTCCGTTTTACTTCAAAGCCATGCTACACGACTTTGAGCAACTAATATTGTTGGTAAAAAAATTAAATTACAAATTTATGACAGAAATGTTCTAGAATAATCTTTTATAGCTTTTCTGGCTAATATCAATGGTTAATATTCGTTTAATGGCTGTGGCAAGATTTTTGTATATGGTTAATCTAGGATTAGGTTAGATTAGGTTAGGTTAGGTTAGATTAGGTTAGGTTAGGTCTGGTTAGGGTAGGTTAGGTTTCAACACTGCTGAAAGAGATTTGGTATTTGAAATTGATATGAGAAGAGGCTGTTATTCTCATCACAAAAAGGAGCCACAACCATTAAACAAACATTTATCATGTCAAGGACGGTACAGCTGATGTGTTATTTGCTTTGATGTTTATATTCTTACTAAATTTTCATCAGTGAGGTCTGATATAATAATAATTTTTATGGAAATTATTCAGCAGTACACATGGAACACTTCTCTCATGTACACAAAAAACATTAAATTACACCATATCATAGTAAGTTCTTTATGTTTAATATGCCAGGGGTCCAGAGGGTTGAGTCTCATGAATAGGAAGTTAGGTAAGTTTCTTTGGTTAGGTTGGTGAGGTCTTCTGACAATGCTTCTGCTGCTTGTTTTTCTTATAAACTAAGATTAGGTGAGGTTTAGTTAAGAAATAACCATTTTTAAAATATTTTCCAGATCTTTGACAATGTCGACAATAAAACAAGGTGAAATCTTGGAACTTTTGAATGATTTTTTTATATGAAAAATCAGCAGCTGTGACATCCTAGATAATTATTTTTCCTTCTAATTCTCCCTATATAAAACTCAATATACAGGTAAGTGTTGGCAACTACTAAATATTTACCCTTGCTACAGTCAAATGTTCTTATTCCTGTATATACTTAGAACAAGTCAAAGTAACTTAAAGAATTATGTTTTTACCAGTCTAACCACCTAATTAAACCCAATAGAAGTTATAATTTAGGAAAGTCTATGTTTTAGTTCACACTATTATCCCATTGATCTCACACACTACTGACTACAAATATCTTCTACTATAAATATCTTTAATATATTCCACTCACGCACAAAAAACACCATCTTAAACTTGCTAACCTTTCTGGTGTGTATGAGGGCAGGCAATAATTATCCTACAGCTAATTTGGTAAAAGAAGTAATATACTATACATATCGCCGCTAGTCACTCAGTCTTGGCTACAAAATAAAGACCAAGACTGAACCTTTTAGCCAAGTGACTGATCGGTTACATCTCTGTTATGTATAGTTGGCAAGCACTGGCTACTGAATGTATCTGAACCTGCTCCAGTCTAACCCTCGGTGCCGTCACAAGGCTCTGGCAAGTTGTTCCAAGAGTTCACAATTCTCACTACGAAAAACTTTGCCCTCGCAGTTTTCTGGACTACAGTGTAAATATCCTGGTAGGCCTATAGTAGCACCGCACGGTCTCATAATCTCCCAGCCTCATTACCTCCCAGCCACACCACCTCCCTCCTTTTACTACCTCTTGGTCTCACTACCTCCCGGCCACACTACCTCCCAGCCTCACTACCTCCCTCCCTTCACCACCTCCCAGCCACACCACCTCCCTCCCTTCACTACCTCCCAGCCTCACTACCTCCCTCCCTTCACCACCTCTCAGTCTCACTACCTCCCAGCCACACCACCTCCCTCCCTTCACTACCTCCCAGCCTCACTACCTCCCAGCCACACCACCTCCCTCCCTTCACTACCTCCCAGCCTCACTACCTCTCAGTCTCACTACCTCCCAGCCTCACTACCTCCCAGCTTCACATGCCTGACGTTGTACACTCCTCCAGACAAATGTTTGCCGATGACGCCAAGCTATTTCGGGAAATCAAGAACCATTGCGGACTGTGAAGAGCTGCAGAAGGACCTCTGTGGGCTCCAAGAATGGTCGAAGAAATGGCTGCTGAGATTCAATGTCACGAAGTGTAAGAGGATGCACCTGGGGCGTACCAACGGTAAGGAGGCGTATCATACTGGATGTTCCAACGGGATGAAAAACTGCACTATTTGAGACTGAATGTGAGAAGGACCTAGGTGTGTATGTTGACAATGAGCTGAAGTTCACGGGCCATTGCGAGAAGAAGGTAAATCAGGCAAATTAATTATTGGGTCTTATAAGAAGGTCGTTCAGATATCTAGACGGTCTGTCCTTCGTAACGATCTTCAAGAGTGAGGTGCTTCCCCATCTGGGGTACTGTCACCCTGTCTGGTCCCCGAGATATGCTAGGGACTGTCAGTTGGTTGAAAATGTTCAAAGGAGGGCCACCAGACTGGTGTCTGCACTTCGGCACCTCAGCTACCCTGAGAGATTGGAGCGCCTGAACTTGCCTAGCTTATACTACAGACGGGCAAGGGGTGACCTAATTGAGGTGTATAAGCATCTCAAGGGGCACTACTCAGTCGAGTGTCCTTAATTGGAGCTGGCGGACGCTCGCCCCACAAGGGGTCACAGCTCAAGATTGAAGAAGCCGAAGTCCAGAAAACTGTGAGGGCAAACTTTTTCGGAGTGAGAGTTGTAAACTCTTGGAACAATCTACCAGAAAATGTTGTGACGGTACCGAGTGTGAGCTCTTTCAAGAAGACTTGACCAACACAGGAGCAGGTTCAGGTAAATTCAGGAGCCAGTACATGCCCAGTACTTGCCAACAGTGCGTAACAGAGACCGATAGCCCAAGCGGCTAACGAGCCGATTCGTAGTGAAGAGGATAAAAGTAAAAAGTAAAAGTAAATATTGTACTATATTATATTTAATGTATCATTTTTACCTTTCTATGAAAAAACAGTAACTTTATTATACTGAACTATATATATATATATATATATATATATATATATATATATATATATATATATATATATATATATATATATATATATATATTATTTTGTTATAGCATATCATGGATGATATTTATACAGTACTATCTACTTTTATTTTGCTAGAAAATTCCAGGATTCCTGGATAAAATTTTAACTTGCACAATACAGAAAGTCTTATATAAGCATTAGGTATGTACTGTACAGTACAACCAAACACCATATGTGAGGATGTGTAAGTTAAAAAGCTGTGATGACGTCATTCCTGAGGGTACAGTGTTGTCTGCCACAATTAATACAATAACAAAATTACAATGACCATAATCATTTTTTTAAAACGTACTTTTACAGTAACTCCAACTTTAATATAACAACAACGTCTTTTGTAATTAACCTGATTGATGAACAAGTCATTTGGTAACTGGCTGGACACTGATAACATCAAGGTTGTTGTGTACAGTAGTGTGTAGATGCTCATAGTTGGGTCAACCTTTAATCATGAACACCAAAAAGCTGCTACTAGAACGTCTTTATACTGTACTGTATATAATCATGAGCTAAGGTATTACAGAGTTTGATAATGCTTTAACACACACACAGACTTAAATGTTTAAAAAATGGACACTGGAACAAACAACTGAGACAGCAGCCATAAAACTGTAACTTCTAAAAGTTTGGGCAACTGTTTCGGAGACTTCAGGGAGGGGTATATAGTATGCCCGGCTGTAGGTTCATAGTACATCACGAAGTTCCAGAAGCTGTCTTAATATTAGTTCACGAGTCTTCAGATGCATTAGAAATCCGTTCTTCCATAAGACGTCTGAAAAGAAAGAATGTAAATTTAATGTAAGGATTTAAATTCCCAGGTAAGGCATGGATCACCCATTAGGTCCCTCCATCTCCTTACGTTGTGCACCATGATGCCCTCAGGACACATCCCTAACTTAACATGTCAGTAGGCACCAGATTCCTTCTATTGTATAATAGGTCAGGTTTGCACAAAAGAAACCTTACATTATCGAAAACTTCAGTATCAAAAAACCCTGAGCAAAAGTGTCCATATGTAATTCACTTTGACTACTGTATACTACATTTGGGACAACTGCAAGGACTTCTCGATGTGTACAAGGACATGACCATGTTGTCAACCATACCATCAGTAATAGACAGAGAAATGACCTTGAAGGTAGATGGGTTAGTGTGAGGGGAGGTGGTGGTGCTGGAGTTCATTGTTTATGACATATCCTTTGACTTTAGAAATAATTGAGGTGTGAGCTTGGGTCAGTAGTTGGAATAAAAAGATGGATCAGCTTTTTGGGGAACAAGCTGGAAACTGGCTATTTTTCAAGAGAAAGGAACATCATGAAAATGTAGGAAAGGGTAAAAATCTTAAAACAGCTGGAACATCTTAGGTGCGGTTATTTTAAGGATGAGAGATGAGAGACCACCATGTACTGGGACTTTGTTTAAAGTCCAGTTCCAAACTGAAAGTACAGCTCAAGGCTGAAGAAGCCCCACGTCCAGAAAACTGTGAGGGCAAACCTTTTCGTAGTGAGAATCATGAACTCTTGGATCACTGAGAGTGTCGTGACGGCACTGAGTATTGTTCGTGAGGAGTGAGGCCTTCATGTCTCGTGACAGTACTGGAGGAAAGTGTAATACTCCGGGGAAAACCTGTCATGTTTGGTACTATTACACAGGATAACACCCACCTTACATCCCAGCCCGGGGAGAGGGAGATGAAGGGAAGGAGGAAGAGAGAAGGAGATAAAGAGAAGGATATAAAAAGGAGATAAATGTAAGGAGATAAAAATAAGGAGGATACGGGAAGGAGATGTAGGGAAGTAGGAAAAAGGAAGGAAAGTAGAATGTCAGTATTAACACTAACATTTCCATCATGTAGCTACTGGAAACGGAACTGAATGGTCCCCCAAGGTGAAGCCACAGATGAGCTGCATAAGAGTTGCATCCAGTGAGACCAGAATGAAGGGGCGAAGAGAGTTAAGTGAACAGGGTGCGTGGAATGGTGGAGGATGCCAGAGAATGTAAAAGTTGCGTTGGGTCAAGTAAGAATCCAGTTTATAGTTTAGCTCCTGAACACAGAGTCAATAAGAAACATAATAGTGATCCTCTTACCCCTGATGTAACTGGATATGTAGGAAAGTTAATAAAGTAGAACATGATAATAGAATTGTCCTCAACTTACAGATGGAGAGGGTTTTGGTGGCGGTGTTGGCCTTACGCGGACTACTGGTAGACGCCCTTGCGGTCGAAAGCGTGAGTCACCATTACCTGGTTGTGGCTGTGAAGATATACAGTACAATACCATTAGCTACTTAAATGTGTTCTTTGCAAAATTTATATGATATACTATATAGCCATATCTTATGAGCAGTTTGAATTATTTTCTCATAACTTACATGGATTCTGTATTACTCTTAATGCATTGTGAACATCTATAAAAAATTAATGTAAGTGAAGGTGTCAGGAAGCACCGAGCTGGTTGACTGAAGCTTCAGCAAAAGGCAACATTAAAAACATTAAAGCTATATTTTCCATCACATAATAAACCATTCTTGTGAACTGTGCTTTGTTCATTCTAATTTTTTACATTTTTGATTCACAGATACACTTTTGTGTTAAGACTGGCCAAAAGTTTTATGTTACTATATACATTACAGTATTTACATCCAATGTGTGCAGCAGTGAGGATCTTATTTTCATTTGAAACCTTTATAAATAATGAACTCTACAGCGGGTAAACAATACCTACAGTAACAGACAATGCCAGTAGTGTACTACGCCTGGATGAAAGAAGGGACAGAATAAGAGTAACCATTTTACAAGGTCCCAGGTGAAGTATTTTTAACTCTTGAAAGATAAGGGCTTTAGAAACTCTGAAATTAAATTACACTTCTGCTCATCCATAAGGTCTCTTTCCTAATTCTTTTCTCCATTATACAGTTTCAGTGTCTGTTTGAAAAGTCTGTACCAGTTGAACAACAGAACAGGTGTGTGAACCTACCGCCACTGAATCGCGTTGCTTTTGGAATTTGTGGTCTGGCGAATGATACTCCTCGTCCCCTGCTTGTTGATGGGAGGATGGCTGATATGAGGTGCGTGGCTCCTCCCTGGCCCGCATTGATGGGGATGCACGTGAGGAAATGCGTGGAGCGTCTCTGGGCATGATAAATATGGGAGAGTCCCTGGGTGATGGGTATGCTTCGTTATCCCTTCCACTGGTGCTCTCTTTCTCGTATGCCAGTTGTATCTCCCGCTGCACTTCTTTGTGTGCCCGCTTCTTCTTTCTGTCGGGATAAAGCGACTGTTATTAGTATCTACACTTACCAACACACTACTATATCTACACCATTGTCAAATTTCTGAACGACTCTCTGAATGCTCCTCCAAGTAGTTGTAGAATCCAGGTTAAAGTTGTTTTAGTTATTCATATTAATTGAACCTATTGAGTTGGTCTTATCTAGTCTCCTCCATCTTCTGAAGTCAATCTGCAGTACAGTACTAGCAATTCCAGGAGTGACATTATGCAGAAGGAACACGGTCTATATGTATATAAACTACACGTGAGTTGATTGATCTCAGGATGGTGCAGGATGAATAGATGTCATAATGGAGAAGAGGCCCACTGAACACCCATCACTTACACGACAAAGATGGTTATAAAGGCGATGAAGGCCAGGCCGAAGACGGAGCCGAGGACTGACACAACGATGACCCAGTTAGGAGTTGTTGTTGGTGGCGCTCCTGGGACTGTAGGAAGAGGTAATAGGGCTGAAGTTTGGGAGGGAGAAGCTAGAGGATTCAATCATCTTCTAATACATACGGAGTCAGGTATAACAACATATGTACTTCATATTGTGAGTCATACTGCTATTTTTCTTTTAATTTCTTACAAATCCTTCATTATGAGGTAGGGTGGCTGAAATCTAGTGCAAGCAAAGACTCTCTCTCTCTCTCTCTCTCTCTAACATTTGCTCTAACTGCCATATAAAGCTATATCTGGGTTATCTGTCACTTTACACATATCAACATCACACATCAGCAACATAACCTTCCCAATAAACCATCACATGCTAATGGTCATATGCAAACTGAGCTGCTTCTTATATATCTTTCCCCCTTCATGTATAGCTGACAAATTAATACACACTAATACTTGAAGTCCTGATCAGTACTCACAGTAGGATATGAGGAGTGCTGACTCTTTCACAGCACCGTTCTCATCAAAAGACACCACTAGCACGTTCACAGGTTTACTGTAGCCTGAGTTCTAGCAGTAAAGGACAGAAACATGTAATTTATGGCCTGTACGATACTCTAAAGTTAAATAATGGTCCCCAAGCAATACAGACAACTTTTTGTATAATGATCTAAGATGAATTTTGTAGCATATTAATGTTTACGGGGAAAAGTATGGTTGTTAGTTAGTATCAGATATATTTTCACTCAGAAATATCAGATGAAGTCACACACTAAAACATTTAGCTAAAACTGTAAAGGAAAGTATGTTCCTGTACATACTCAACCAGGAAGCTTAAAGGGTGAAAGAGATGTTTAACTTAACTGTCTTGACACTACTGTACTGACCTTCTCACACCTCTTTTAATAATTGGGAAAAGTTAATATAATTTACCCTCTACTTCTAGACTGTCTTTGTTACAGTACCTGCAGCAACATGAACTTCAGTATTTAACATGCATATTAGGGGGGAAGAAAAAGCTTACCTTAATCGTTCGAGTACAAACGTGACTATCCTTGTTAATAATACAGGGTACATTGTTTTCAGTTGTGTACACAGTGGAGGGGTCATTGGGGTCATAGGCGATGACCTCTAGTGAACTGCTATTACTGTCATCGGTGATCAGGATCACATTGACTTTACCACTTTCCACTGTCACGGACACATGTGATGAGAACTCTGTAACAAGAGAGTTATTATTATATTAACCATTATGTGTCCCCCCCTTGAAGAAATGGTTGTATATGGCTTGTGACTGCTCCAGGCTGTTCTTACGGATATCTGGCAATACTCTGTGGAAGTCATGTGTACCCGTGACAAGCGAGGGTACCACAGGGCAGTGTATTGAGCCTGTGTTGTTTGTTTGCTTCATAAATGACATGCCAGAAGCTATACACTCCTCCATACAAATGTTTGTAGACGATGCCAAGTTATTTATGGAAATTAAGAACCAAATAGACTGTGAAGAGCTGCTCCTCCAACACCGATCACGTCACACAGGTAACTGACACAGTTTATTGTGAGATGTGAATGACTTAGCATAGAGTGCACATTTTACCATAGTTAATTTATAAAACACTCTGTTTATCATACTGTCACTATGGAAATTACTGTACCTGTAGTTTTCATGTCAACATACTAAAATGATAATTTTGAATAAACTTTCTGAATCTGGATCTGATTTCTACCTTTGAATGGGGTGACATTCTCATCACACTCATCCACTTTGGTGGGAACCTCTGAGGCTGTGTTGTCCAACGTCTTGCACCGCTCCAGGTTCAAATTCGACTGTCCTCCCTCCTGCAGGAAGTAGCAGGTGGTGTTACCCTTCAAGCAGATCTTATTTTTATCGGGGAGATGATACTCGGCGTCAAAGGGAGATATCCGCAGGGAGGCGCTAGTGTTATGCTTCTCAGCTCCCACCCAATCCAGATTGTCGTTCAACTCTGTAATGTACAAGTCAAGTAATAAGGTTATATAGAAGAGAATGGCTTCTTAATATTATGAAGATTATGTTACATAGTCACAACTAACAATAAGACGGCAAGGTCAATGGTCATTATCATAAATGAGAGGACTTCAGAATTGTTCACAACTATGGAAATACAGCAAAGTCATTCTCATTTATACAGTAAAGTCACTCTCTATTATGGGATGTAGTCAGTTAGTAATCAATAATGGTAATACAATACAATAAAGTGCTGTAGTTATCAATTACGGTAATACAGTACTTGTAATCACTATCTTACAGAAATACTATCATTTACTGTAAAGGAGCACCATAGTCATTGTCAGACACACAATTATGTAGTCATCATCACTGAGAATACTGTAATAATTCATGAGACAACATAGCAGTAATGCCTGGGTTGTGTGCAGTGAAAGAGTCATATCTTCTTCAGGTGTGTTGGTTAAAAACTTAAACCATTAACAGAGTCGAAATAAACTGAAATGCCACATACTCAACCAGTTATCATAATATTGTATACAGCCTGTACCTTTAAACAGTAAATACAGACCATATGAAGATTAGCCACCCCAGTGTTCTTTCAACTTGTGATCAAACACCCTAAGGGGATTAGATTAGGTTAAGTTATGTTGGAATACGTTAATATTAGGGTGGTTAATCTTAAGATGAAATAAGCTGAGGTGGTAATCTTCATGAGATCTGTGAATACTATTATAATTAATCGTTTATAAAAAACAAGCTCTAACGCATGCATAGAGGAAGACAAGTATTCTGTAAGGTATATTAAACCACAAGCTATATTAACTAGTAGCTCTGAGAGTGAGACTTGACCAACACTAGAGCAGGTTCAGGTACACTCAGGAGCCAGTACATGCCCAGTACTTGCCAACAGTGCGTAACACAGACGTGACCGATCGCCCAAGCGGCTAACGAGCTGATCAGTGGTCAAGAGGATAAAAATAAAATAAAAAAGTAAAGTAAAAAGTTAAATATATCCTGCAGCTGTTTGTGACTATATTTTCCCCTGTGGATGATGCCCACTTGGAGACAAATAATGTATTCACTAGGTCAACAGGTGAGGCTGGGAATTAATCTATTAATTAATTTACTGTACCTTTCTGTTACATCCTTTGAATCTAAGAAAGACTTACCTGTATTATACGCAACAGCTGGTATTTAAAGTAGGAGAATAACATGTACTGCCTCTCGGGTGTAGGCACCTCACTAGTCAGCCATCAGTCGGGTTTGATATAGTGGACCTTAGGAGCCATTTCCGACCCCCCAGATACTTCACCATCTGATACAGGCATATTTCCCAAGACAGTGTCCTCATACAGACAAGGTAAGTGTTTAAGTCGCTCTTTTATAGTGGCTGGTGGTTTAGTACAGCATATTGATACAAAGTTGTTAACATTATCATGGTATGGTGAACCTTCGTATTTATGTTGTTTGTGAGGGCTGTTTACAGTTTGTTAAAACACACCTGACAAGTTAGTCCAGTGGGGATGACATAACTGAAGTTGTGTTGAGGAGACAACCTGATCTCTAAGCCAAGTAGTTCATTCTGTCTAGAGGTGACTTTTATTTCCAAGTTTTGGGGTCAGGTCTCATCTTGAGTGGTTCTCCCTGGTGAGACTTGACAGATAGGGTGTCTCAGAAAAATGTATACACACACACACTGCCTCACAGACTATCATGGAGATGCCGTGAGTGCTGGCATTACAACAGCAACCGTGTCTTCACTTAATGATGTGTGTCTCACAGAACGTTGTGGGAGAAAGTACTGAAGAATGCTAACTTATTAATAACAATTAAACAAACAAACCTTGTAACCACATCTTAGCCGTGTGAATGTATTGTTCCAGATGTTAACTGAAGAAAAAAATCAAATTTCCATTTTGCTTCTTGGGATATAAATGACCTGTATTATATAAAATACAGTACTGTATTTAAGTAATTGTAGTCTGGGATGCTACGGTACAGGTACTCTTATATTTCTCAAAGTTATTAGATAAAAACATAATATAGTTTTCTTATTACCTTCCACCATCAGGTAGACCTGGCCCACAGACTGTAATGCATCTTCACGACCTCGAGCAACCAAGAAGAATTTGGTCAGCATCCCTGGGATAAACACCGGGTCTTGGTGGGTGAATTCATAGGTGGAGGATGAGTTAGGGACCATTTTACCATCTTTACAGGTGGCCTCCACTGTAATGTCACTTTCCTTCACCACAGACAGCTGCACACTGCTCGTATCCTCCTGAAGGGCCGCTGCAAGGCTCACTCTAGTGGTGCCATCATCAATCTTGCTCACCTTGGTGACAATGCTCGTGTGAGGTTCTGACAAAATGAAAATTGTGGGGCTAAATGATGAAGGGCACTAGTATGAAGGGGTACCACTCTGGAGGGGCACCACCACTCAGAAGGGGCACCACCACTCAGAAGGGGCAACACCACTCAGAAGAGGACTCTCTCTAGGATTCACTTCCCCACTTTCCATTCACCCAATCCCTCAGAGTTAACTCGCTGCTCGCCTCCTCCCTCCTTCAACAGCCTGTGTGTGTGGAACTTATGACTTCTACAGCGCCCGTCTCTCCTTAGTGTCAGCTACCTTAAGCTAAGCGACTCTTGTGTATTATACTTCTATCGTCTAAGTGACCTCATGTGCTACTTTGATACTTAGGCAATACCTCTGTGCTCACATGTGACTTTTGTGGTCTTGCCAGTGACCTGATATCATTACCCCTCATGTATTAGTGATGCCAGGTCAGAGACTGTTACTTACCTACTTTATACGGGACCACCACAGTGCTCTTATTCTTGTGTCTGTTTTGGTCTCTTATTCCCTTAAATTCTTGAGCATCTGACTATACCTAGCGTAGCACTGGCGACTTGTCATGACCCCAGCCTATCCAGTTGAAGTAATATATACCAACTCAAGCTGTGGTGGTGGTGGTAGACCTATGGAACAGTTTACCAGCCCATGCAGTGGTGGTGAACAGGAACAAAGGAGAGATCCTACACATGTCAGTGGCCTTTTATCATTTAAACTAATTACAATAGTTAATTTCTATATTCGGTAGTCACCCCAGAAGATCCAATCATGTCACCTAACTGACTTAATGTAATCTGACTGGAAGAACATTCTAACCAAGTTCTGTCCGATAATTTAAAACACAGGAATTATCGTACAGTACATTTATCCTTACACAGAAACATAAACCCAAAGAACCTGACCTCCTGAAATGTGGCTGTTGCTGAAAATTATTTTATATTTCAATATTGTGACAGAAACATGAATTAAAATATGAAATCCTACCCAAATTAACTAGAATTATATTTCATACAAATTAAAATAATAAAATGAAATATTAAGTTTCAAAAAGTATTAGAAAAAAAGAATGTAACAAACATAAGATATTAATTCTGTATTGTTTTACCGAATGAGGAGTCCATGTCGCCGGCCTTTGTTATAATATGGCTGCTGTCGCCTTTTCTCTGCACCGTGACAGTGTAGGAGGAGATCGTCCCAACCAGGAAGTGAGCCACACAGTTCATATTCTTTTCGTTACAACTCACTTCAGTAGCAGGTATGGCGTCCCTGCTCAAAGGAGGACTGTTGTTGTTGATAAGTAATGCTTCTGTTGCTTGGACAGTTGCTTTATAGCTCTCTGGGTTGGGAGTGATCCAGCGCACCTCTAGTAGGTCCTTAGTAAGCTGTTTTGTTTCCACTTGCAGGTCTAAGATAAAACCACACGAGTCAATACAAACCCAATCATTTGTGATATTAGATGGTATAAACACAGAGCTAGTATGAACAACTCCTCCCTTACTCTTAGGGGAGAGATAGCATCTTCCTCAGGTACCATAACAAACCTTGGAATGTTTCCTTTTTCGACTCCAACACTACTTCATCATCCTGAAGGCACACCACGAACACAGAGAAGGCTGGAGGATGGGAGTTTAATTCTACTTCACAAGGAGTTGGAGGGTCAAGTGGACAGTCTTTTATATCATTGCCAGGCGCCACCACCTCAAGGGTCTTCGCTTCTTTGGTGCATTCTGTTCGGACAACCATGGTATTCTGGGTCTTTTGTTCATTTAAGTTCAGATGTACAGGGTTGACCAGTTCTGTTGGTGAATAGGAAAGGATAATCAACGGTTTGTGTGATTGTAACTTCACTACTGTACTACCAAGCTACTCTCTTTGATAAGTTAAGGTGTACACTTTATATAGTTTGTACTTAGATGAGTGTTAATGACATCTGGCTATGGATACTGTACTCTCTTTAAACCTGAACTTATAAATAAACCCCTCTCTTCATAACTAAACACTGTACCAATCTTTCAATTTTAAAATATTCCTATTATATACAGATCAAAACCTCTCACTGAATATTTAGCATCAAGAATGTGACCTTGCTCTTACCCTTAAAATTCGTGGGTTGCTGTTCCATACATTGCTGAACTGTTTCTACTGTGTCGCCGGGAATGTTGTTCTTAAGACTGAGACACAGAGACAAAAGCTTAGTCAAACTGGCATCATCCTCGAAGTAACAGGGGCTCACAGTACTGTTACACTTGTTGTCGGGTTTGTTGCCTACAGTCAGGTCTTCGGTGTTATTGGTGGCAACTCGTAGTGTCGTGCTTGTACTGTCAACCCAAGCCATATCCTCGATGTTGATGGCTGAAAGGTGGTGAAACATCCTTTAAAGTCTTCGAATTACGTGAAGATTAGCTTTCCCCTAGCTTATGACACCTTAAGATCAAATACCCTATAATTAACCTAACCTAATCTAATCTATCCCAACCTACATGACCTGTGTGTGTAGACTTGAAGACGCAGCAACACTTCCATGACACGATCCCATTATTATTATTATTATTATTATTATTATTATTATTATTATGGAGATGGCGTGAGTGCTGGCATTACAACAGCAACCGTGTCTTCACTTAATGATGTGTGTGTCTCACAGAACGTTGTGGGAGAAAGTACTGAAGAATGCTAACTTATTAATAACAATTAAACAAACAAACCTTGTAACCACATCTTAGCCGTGTGAATGTATTGTTCCAGATGTTAACTGAAGAAAAAAATCAAATTTCCATTTTGCTTCTTGGGATATAAATGACCTGTATTATATAAAATACAGTACTGTATTTAAGTAATTGTACTCTGGGATGCTACGGTACAGGTACTCTTATATTTCTCAAAGTTATTAGATAAAAACATAATATAGTTTTCTTATTACCTTCCACCATCAGGTAGACCTGGCCCACAGACTGTAATGCATCTTCAGGACCTCGAGCAACCAAGAAGAATTTGGTCAGCATCCCTGGGATAAATACCGGGTCTTGGTGGGTGAATTCATATGTGGAGGATGAGTTAGGGACCATTTTACCATCTTTACAGGTGACCTCCACTGTAATGTCACTTTCCTTCACCACAGACAGCTGCACACTGCTCGTATCCTCCTGAAGGGGCGCTGCAAGGCTCACTCTAGTGGTGCCATCATCAATCTTGCTCACCTTGGTGACAATGCTCGTGTGAGGTTCTGACAAAATGAAAATTGTGGGGTTAAATGATGAAGGGCACTAGTATGAAGGGGTACCACTCTGGAGGGGCACCACCACTCAGAAGGGGCACCACCACTCAGAAGGGGCAACACCACTCAGAAGAGGACTCTCTCTAGGATTCACTTCCCCACTTTCCATTCACCCAATCCCTCAGAGTTAACTCGCTGCTCGCCTCCTCCCTCCTTCAACAGCCTGTGTGTATGGAACTTATGACTTCTACAGCGCCCGTCTCTCCTTAGTGTCAGCTACCTTAAGCTAAGCGACTCTTGTGTATTATACTTCTATCGTCTAAGTGACCTCATGTGCTACTTTGATACTTAGGCAATACCTCTGTGCTCACATGTGACTTTTGTGGTCTTGCCAGTGACCTGATATCATTACCCCTCATGTATTAGTGATGCCAGGTCAGAGACTGTTACTTACCTACTTTATACGGGACCACCACAGTGCTCTTATTCTTGTGTCTGTTTTGGTCTCTTATTCCCTTAAATTCTTGAGCATCTGACTATACCTGGCGTAGCACTGGCGACTTGTCATGACCCCAGCCTATCCAGTTGAAGTAATATATACCAACTCAAGCTGTGGTGGTGGTGGTAGACCTATGGAACAGTTTACCAGCCCATGCAGTGGTGGTGAACAGGAACAAAGGAGAGATCCTACACATGTCAGTGGCCTTTTATCATTTAAACTAATTACAATAGTTAATTTCTATATTCGGTAGTCACCCCAGAAGATCCAATCATGTCACCTAACTGACTTAATGTAATCTGACTGGAAGAACATTCCAACCAAGTTCTGTCCGATAATTTAAAACACAGGAATTATCGTACAGTACATTTATCCTTACACAGAAACATAAACCCAAAGAACCTGACCTCCTGAAATGTGGCTGTTGCTGAAAATTATTTTATATTTCAATATTGTGACAGAAACATGAATTAAAATATGAAATCTTACCCAAATTAACTAAAATTATATTTCATACAAATTAAAATAAAAAATGAAATATTAAGTTTCAAAAAGTATTAGAAAAAAAAAGAATGTAACAAACATAAGATATTAATTCTGTATTGTTTTACCGAATGAGGAGTCCATGTCGCCGGCCTTTGTTATAATATGGCTGCTGTCGCCTTTTCTCTGCACCGTGACAGTGTAGGAGGAGATCGTCCCAAGCAGGAAGTGAGCCACACAGTTCATATTCTTTTCGTTACAACTCACTTCAGTAGCAGGTATGGCGTCCCTGCTCAAAGGAGGACTGTTGTTGTTGATAAGTAATGCTTCTGTTGCTTGGACAGTTGCTTTATAGCTCTCTGGGTTGGGAGTGATCCAGCGCACCTCTAGTAGGTCCTTAGTAAGCTGTTTTGTTTCCACTTGCAGGTCTAAGATAAAACCACATGAGTCAATACAAACCCAATCATTTGTGATATTAGATGGTATAAACACAGAGCTAGTATGAACAACTCTTCCCTTACTCTTAGGGGAGAGATAGCATCTTCCTCAGGTACCATAACAAACCTTGGAATGTTTCCTTTTTCGACTCCAACACTACTTCATCATCCTGAAGGCACACCACGAACACAGAGAAGGCTGGAGGATGGGAGTTTAATTCTACTTCACAAGGAGTTGGAAGGTCAAGTGGACAGTCTTTTATATCATTGCCAGGCGCCACCACCTCAAGGGTCTTCGCTTCTTTGGTGCATTCTGTTCGGACTTCCATGGTATTCTGGGTCTCTTGTTCATTTAAGGTCAGATTTACAGAGTTGACCAGTTCTGTTGGTGAATAGGAAAGGATAATCAACGGTTTGTGTGATTGTAACTTCACTACTGTACTACCAAGCTACTCTCTTTGATAAGTTAAGGTGTACACTTTATATAGTTTGTACTTAGATGAGTGTTAATGACATCTGGCTATGAATACTGTACTCTCTTTAAACATGAACTTATAAATAAACCCCTCTCTTCATAACTAAACACTGTACCAATCTTTCAATTTTAAAATATTCCTATTATATACAGATCAAAACCTCTCACTGAATATTTAGCATCAAGAATGTGACCTTGCTCTTACCCTTAAAATTCGTGGGTTGCTGCTCCTTGCATTGCTGAACTGTTTCTACTGTGTCGCCAGGAATGTTGTTCTTAAGACTGAGACACAGAGACAAAAGCTTAGTCAAACTGGCATCATCCTCGAAGTAACAGGGGCTCACAGTACTGTTACACTTGTTGTCGGGTTTGTTGCCTACAGTCAGGTCTTCGGTGTTATTGGTGGCAACTCGTAGTGTCGTGCTTGTACTGTCAACCCAAGCCATATCCTCGATGTTGATGGCTGAAAGGTGGTGAAACCTCCTTTAAATTCTTCGAATTACGTGAAGATTAGCTTTCCCCTAGCTTATGACACCTTAAGATCAAATACCCTATAATTAACCTAACCTAATCTAATCTATCCCAACCTACATGACCTGTGTGTGTAGACTTGAAGACGCAACAACACTTCCATGACACGATCCCATTATTATTATTATTATTATTATTATTATTATTATTATTATTATTATTATTATTATTATTATTATTATTATTATTATTATTATTATTATTATTATTATTATTATTATTATTATTATTATTATTATATCACTATTATTATTATTATTATTATTTCTATTATCACTATTATTATTATTATTTTTAATAGGTAGAGTAATGGCCAAACACGATTTTATTAATTTCCTGAATACTTTTTGTGCATCACAGTCAAAATCACGAGACAATAACCAATAGGTATTGTATTATACTCTGTACTCACATATACACAACAAACTCACATGTACACAACTACAGTAACTCACATGTACACAACAAACTAACGTGTACACAACTACAGTAACTCACATGTACACAACAAACTAACGTGTACACAACTACAGTAACTCACATATACACACTAGCTCATACACTATATGTAGGCCCTTATTTTTGAGACAACTCTCTGAGACTGTGTTATACATTGCACTGAGAGAGAGAGAGAGAGAGAGAGAGAGAGAGAGAGACTGACTCGCCTTGTAATGTGATGTAAGCGGGACCAACAACCCCAACATCACCATCTTCCTTGTAGCCAATAGCAAGAAAATCCATCGTAGTAGTTCCCTCACCGTCCAATATATCATCGTCGAACTCAAATCTAAACTCACCATCGTCCTTTACTTTTCCCTCATAGTAAGTTTCCCTGTACGTTCGAGAGTCTCCCTGATTTACCAGGATTAATTTAGCCACGGTGACTTTGGTGATGCCTTCAGAGTGGGACGCCATCGTGATCGCCGACTTAGTTGTCTGTTCTGTGTCGATTATTTGCGTCAACTTCGTCACCTTATTCTTCTGTGGAGTTGTATCTGTAATTTATAATGGTGATGAATCATAGCACTGTATTCTCTTATGAACACTGCAGGGTTAATAAACTCGGCTGTATGTCTGTCATGTTTAGGCCAATATGACTAAATTAAAGCTTTTGCATTGTATTAAATCAACAATGAGTGGATTTTATTTATTTTTTTAGGTTATTGTATTTTCTTTTACAGTTAACTTCAATTTTTTTTCTCGTAATCTTATCAATCATGTTTTCTAATTTATTTAATCTGATTCTTTGATGGCTGCCTCTGTCTCTTTACAAATACTGTACCTACATTAACATAATAAACACCTTGAATTATCTGAGGACACCTATGAAGTATATTGTGGTTAGGTTAAGTTAGGTTATGTGAGAATGTATTAAAATATGATTAACAGGACTGATAAAAGGTGACGAGACTTCTTGAGAGAATTCCTTACCCACGTATAGTTTAGCTACTAGAGTCCATTCATCTCTCTCCCTCTGAACCACTAACTTCCCAAGATTCAGACTCGTGAACCCGAAGCAGTAGATTGATACATTATTCAATCCCATAAATGCTTCGGATTCGTGAGTCTGAATCTCGGGGGTTCATGGTTCAGGGAGAAAGGTGAATGGCCTTTAGTAGTTGAATATGAACAGGTCAATGTTAGTCTTCATCCTACAGGTCAATAAGCAGGGTCAATGTTAGTCTTCATCCTACAGGTCAATAAACAGGTCAATGCTATTCTATTCGTACTAAAAGGACACAAGAACAAAAGTAAAACGTACCAGTAATTTTTGTTGACTGGACACTGTTACTGGTGTCGTTCTTCTCTACACTGACCATCGGAACCTCTGATAAGTCTACATTGACTACGTGTCCCCGGCAAGTGCCATCAGTGCTAGCCGGGCAATTGATGGTCACCTTCGTCTCCTCTTTGGTGGTGGAGGCACTGACAATGTAGGTACCCTCGGTGCCATGTCTCCAAACAACCAACGCAGCATCACCAGTGAGTTTCGCCGTTGATATCTTATACACTGTAAACATGGATAATCACCTTCAGGTTATTAATTATGTGTATTGAAAGTGGGTTAAATTATTACCATATTTAACTGTACTGTTTGTTTAGTTTTAGTCACTGTAATTGTTGTGGTAATCCCTGTGTACGGTAATTCTACTTCATCACATGTACTGTTTAGTTCTGACCAATGCAACACTCACTATTTAAACTCTAATAAAACTACATTATAAGACTTACATAAGACTCACTCCATTTAATAATATCACAGTGTTCCTAATCGTATAGTATTTATATTTATTCGTAGGATCTAATTTCACCTAATTGATCATTTCACAAGTTTTTAACCTTTCGGGAGGTCGCCAAGTCGGTCTGTTGTTAGTGCAGGAGGAAACTCGAGTGATGACTAAACCTGTCTTACATCTGAACTGGGTCGGGGACTGAACCCAGGACACAATTATAAGAGGCAAATGCGTTTCTGCTGCACTACCAACTTCACCAAGTAACTCCAGATAACTTTTCATTATTATTTTGAACGTTTTATTTTAAGTGTACTATTTATATTTTTGACTATTATTACTGTATCTATTACTCTTAAAACGTGAATAATATTTGAAGCCTTATATTTTCCACATCTTTTTCATTTGTAAATATGGTTATAACTATACTGTGTTATATCTCAATATGACTATCTTATTCATGACTACTACTACTATTATTATCATCTTTGGTGGAATAATGGTTCTATCTAGAGACAACAATCAAACTATAATTCTTACCTTCAAAACGGACCATGGCAGCCTCTGTCACATAGCCATCACTATTCAACAGGACTACCATGTTATTGATCACATCCTGTTTATAATCCTCATCGCTTAGTGTTGCCTTGCAGCTTTGTGGGTCCTCCCCCTCTGTCACGCAATCAATCTGAGACAAAATGTTCTTGTCTTCCGGCTTAGAAACAATGACTTGTACTGAAGAAGCATTTGATTTGTAGGTCACACCCAGGGCTTTTACCTCCTGCTGCAGTAACAGTGTTGGGGTGTCAGCCATTTCTGGAAAAGGGAATGTCCTTATAGGTAGACATTGTGGGAACATCCAGCAGTATATGGCTCACGAAGTACAACGTGGCTAAGTTAAATGGCTTTCCACGTAACTGCACTAGTACTGGCACAATAAAAACGACTTTCCCCAGGATCACCCAAACAAAACAATTACGTTGTTCAAAACATTATGAAAGCGGTTTAAACATTAACCCTTGACTCACCAGAGTAATGTATATGAGTTTCTCTCATATCCAAAACAAAGTCAGTTTCTTTTAACATGATTAATAAGATGGTACAACTATCGTCTATATGTAAAGCGATAAAGTAGGGCCTTTATCATGCCCTCTTAAAACATATCCCTGTTTAAGGCTGGTACTGTACTGTACTGGACTGTACTGTACATTTTACCCAACACCAATACAGTATATTATTCTTGTGGTCTGACAGACTAGTTGTTATTTTCAGATAACGATCAAGATCTTTTACCTTTTTGACTCCAATTCTCACCAGCTGTTGGAGTCAATCTAAGGCTTCCTGTCAGTTTCTTTAGACAGATTAACTCGCTATATGTCTGGTTAATAAGAAGGATCATGCCAAGCAACGGCAGGTCCTCAAACATATCATTTTTCATTTCAAACACGAATTTGAATAAGACAAGGACAGTTATTCCCATATTGATGTATGTTATTTTTTCTTATACTATACAATACACAAACAAAGATATTAAAGCGTTATTTAAGCAAAGTAACTGATTCTGGAATTTTAGATTGAATCACGACTTCCAGAAGTAATCATAAAATATATGGGAAGTAAGTGGAGGAAGGTGGTCCGCTTGAGTAATGACTCGGTCGTCCACTAAGATTGTTTACACACTATTTTCTCTTCTCCATCAGTATCTCTTAATATAACTTCCACTGAGTCACTGGGCTGCCAGATCACTCTTTCCCCAGCCATCTTCCATGCAGTCAATTTTGTCCCCTTGACTGTGACACCTGCTGGCTAAGTGTCCCAGTCTTGGAGGTAATACACGAGAATATGGTAACTGTAGTAACACCAGTGAGAGGATGGCAGCTACTTCACTTATGGTAATTCTCGAAGTACAACTTGCCTTCCCAGTGATGGAGTTTTTTAAATTCATAGAAAAGATTCTCCTCTCTCCCGTCTTTCAAATATTTAAAGTCAAAACAGTGCTTACGGCTCATTATTCCATATCATCCATTTGAAGAGTGTGTACAATATTTCATTTTCCTATTTTCTTAATCGTAATGATGTTATTTAACATAAGACTAAACGAAAATTTAAGAATATTGGCAATGACTAAAGTTGTTGACAGAAGAGTAAACTTTTTAAAAATGTACAATGAGTGATAGAACTTACCCTGAGATTGACCGATAACATCATCACAATGCTTGATGGTCTTGTCGCCGGCAGTGAGGTCCTTGCATCTGGGTATTTGAAGGTCATCCATTAGGTCCGTCCTGGGATAATAACAAGGGCTGTCTTCTTGATTACATACTACCTTGTCTTTTACAGGCACATTATCTAAAGTTCCAGTCTCCACGCGAAGGTAACTCACTTCATCATCGCTTGTCCCGACCCACGCCACTCTTGTTCCCAGATCTGCCAGGATACAGCAATAATGAGAAACTTAATCCAATCCTAATTAAATTCATCTTCAAAACATTTTTAAACCCCTGAATAAATCATAACTAGAATATTAAAACGGGCAGAGTGGATAGAGTACACTGAACACTAAGCCAAGTAGGGAAGCACTATACCAGACTACTTTCACCTTTCACGTCTCGAACTTATAACGTCAGGTAGCCATTTCAGGTTAAGTGGGATAGGGTTAGTACGGGCACAAACCATTAACCTGTAGGACTAAAGGTAAACACTTTAGCCATATTGCTCCTGCATCTTATAGCAATATAAATTATACATATTAGTTTAGATGTATAACTGGGGGTTAGATTATCCTAGTCTGGATTTATTTTTTGTGTAACCTTTGATAACACACACACACACACACACACACACACACACACACACACACACACACACACACACACACACACACACACACACACACACACACAATGATTATGACGCTAGTGGAACATAAATTAAAAGTATGAATATTAAAATAGCCATAAAGACATACATATGAATACAAAAGAAACCTGAGAGTACTTCATTATGTATTCTGGGCTACACAATGTTTTACCTATTACTGTGTCTAAACGGTGTTGAACATTGGCAAAGAAAGCACTCAGGAAACTACTGTATTGGGAAGGCAAGTTCATGATAGAAATGGGATCAAATGGAAAATTGTGAACGCATGACAATTTAAAGATAATAATAATAGTAAAACAGTTATTATTATTGTTATTATGGTAGGTTGAATCAGTGGTTGGTGACAGACTGAGGGAGATAGTTGGGACACATTGTTGAACGGGAGAGAATAATAATATGGAAAGGTATGAGACGGACAACTGGGGAACAAGGCAACAGCAAGGAGAGAGATGGGAGTTACGCCCTACAATATGATATTTATGAAAAAGACAAAAGAAAAAAGAAAAAAAAAGTATCTTTCTCGATAAATTGTAATTACTGGTTGACAGGGTTACCCACAACTGGGTCAGTGCCTCGGACCACACCGTCACTTACCTTCTATGTCGACCACTGCATAATAGAAAGCCACATCATCCCTGGTCAAATTGTTTGTTACGTGTAAAATGGTAATGTTGGAAGGAACAAAAGTGCCTTCAAATTCAATGGTCGTCTCTTCACCTGGTGGACATGTTTCATTGACTAAAGTTATGGAATTATAAACCACAAAGTTTGTGGAATTTTTAGAATATAGCGTCCATGTTGTGTAAGCTGGTATGCTTTCATTAGGCTGTATCACCACCCGTATATTCTGCTTGATTCCTTGAGGGTCGTCCTTTCTGTTGACCTGGCGGATCTCTTTCAAGTCTATGGTTGTTGACGGAAACTGGGGAGAGTTCTCTGAAAGGTAAGAGAACGGCGTTAAAATCTTAATTCTCCACCACCTCCCTTCCTTCTCTTCCTCTCCTCTCTCCCATCTTTCTTTAATACTACAGTACTCTCTATGTTCGTTTTAAATCACATTAAGATTACGCATCCAAGCTTATTCACCTGGAGTTTGACCTCCTTAACGCTAACCTAACCTAACTTCCCACTGTAACTACAACCAGGGCTGCTACAATAAGATCCTCCCGTCAAATTTTCTTCATTGTTAAAGTAAATATACGGACATTAGGAAACTTGTCATGATCTTAAAGAGGGGAGCTTGGGCGCAGGTAATCTCACATCACAGTCTGTCAGATAGAAGAGATCTCACCTTCTTGGGTTGCAGTAGTCAGGGAGGCGAGCGAGGAGACTGCCACTACCCACACCACCAGCCACAGAGAGACCATAGTGAGGACCTCCTACACTCTCTTGACCCTTAGTTGATGTCACTTCTCTGGGAGCCCTTAGTTGATGTCACTTCTCTGGGGGGCCCTTAGTTGATGTCACTTCTCTGGGGACCTTAGTTGATGTCACTTCTTTGGGGGCCCTTAGTTGATGTCACTTCTCTGGGGCCCTTAGTTGATGTCACTTCTATGGGGACTTCAGCTGATGTCACCTCTGCACCTGTGTAAAACCTGAAATCACACAACAGGCTGAATTTCTAAAGCTTATTACGACAAGAATAATGTCATACTATAACCATTAACTTCAGATATGCTCGCCTCATATCTCGTGACTTTAGTACTGATGTGTTAAGTCACTTACAGTAGTAGTCGTGGGTAATTGTGGGTTCTCGGTAGTGAAACTGAGCTACAATATGCTGGGAATAAGTCTCCGAATCGAGTCTCTGAAATGACTTACTCTGACTGTCAACTGATGCGGGTGTGTTATTTTGTCTTATTTGGGGTCGATACTGCTTCACTTTAGGAGGGAGCGAGCTTTTGACCCCGGGTGTACCATAGACAGTATGGCTGATACTAAGGATTATCTGAAGATTTAGGCACCCTACTTTATTTCACTTGATTAAATATCGTAACGCTAACTTAACCTAACCTAACCTGACCCTAACCCTAACCTAACCTAACAATAGCCTTCCCAAACACTAACCTAACCAAACCAAACCTAACCTAACCCCCAGGTAGTGTTGGAAGGGACTAATCCAACATAATCAATAGAAAGTCTCCACTACCCAGCATACATAATACAGTGTCAATAGTCACACCCCTAGCGGCCACTACAACAACTAATAAGTTCGTCTTAGTTTTACAACATTATACACAAATTATAAGACACCGGATGTTCAAATCAAAACAGGGACATAAATCATAAGTACCCCTAATTCAGTAGATAATTACCTATTTCTTCTTAATGTACCTATTTTGCCTATTACTTTCTGATATTCACAAGGGATCAACTAATTGTTCTGAGAATCTAGGGAGAAATCTAGACATTAGTTGTCAATC